>NW_026644636.1:0-300000 GCF_030020395.1 Manis pentadactyla
TAATCTCTGTCCTCTGTCCTCTTATACTTCCTGCTCGCTTGGTGACTTTATTTAGCCACATTCAGTGAGTAAGTGATCCCTGAAGACCACAAGTATCCTTCGTCTGGTCCGGTTGTCGACAGAAATGTGTACTTGTTTCTTTGCACACCAGCATGTTTGAGGGACATTGGCGTGATCACTGCTGATAGGTGCAGGGACATATATAAAGTAACACCTATTTCTGGACAGGAGCAGTTGGGAACAAAGAGTGTGTTGTGGAGTGAAGTGTTTATTTGTGGGTCCAAACTTCCCTCCTTAGGTGGTTATTACTTCTTTACATTCGTGAACATCATAAAAAGCAATGATTTTAAAAGCCCAGACGCATATTGTTACAGCAATTCATTTGCTGAGGTGAGAGGAAATGAGAAGGAACTTGCTGCCCCACTAAATCTATGCCTGAGCACTGCTGACATCGAACAAAAAGAATTCACGGTGGCTAGATAGGGCTATTTTCTACTGACTCTCTCTGGGGACTCAAACAGAATTCATTTGTTTGTTTGTTTCTTATTTTCACTTGTATAGGTAATCTGTCCACGCCCCTTCAGCTTGTAGTTTGTCTGTGTCCTTGGATCTCCAGTGAGACTCCAGTAAGGGAGCACGTAGGAGGTCTTGAGTTTTCATCAGTTCTTCTAACACTGTGTCTTTTGATTGGAGCACTCAAAGCCTGTACTTTTATTCTGATATTTGAGAGCTGTGCTCTTACTGCACTTTGAAATATTTTCTGTTCTCATTAATATACAATCACATGCAGAACATTATGTTTTCCAGTCTACACCCTTCACCAAGTCCCCGGCAAAAGCCAGTTACAGTCGCTGTCCGTCAGCGTGTACTAAGATGCTGTAGAATCACTACATGTCTTCTCTGTGTTATGCAGCCGTACAAATGACCCCCCAAGTTACACACTATACATGCTAATCCTAATGCCCCCATTCTTTTTCCCCGCCCTTATTACTCCCTTCCCACAAACCCTCCCCAGTTCCTCTCTTTTTGGTAACTGTTAGTCCACTCTCGGGTTCTCTGAGTCTGCTGCTGTCTTTTCCTTCAGTTTTTCTTTGTTATCATACTCCACACATGAGTGAAATCATTTGGTACATGTATTTCTCCTCCTTGAATATTTGACTGAGCATAATACCCTCTAGCTCCATCCACGTTATTGCAAATGATAGGATTTGTTTATTCTTATGGCTACCTACTGCACTTTTTAAACTGGATTTCATTCTTCTTCTTTGTTTGTAGTTTCGCTATGTGCTTTCACCATTGCTCTCCTGGTTATGAGCAGTAGCTTTGTGTTAATCGATATGTACCTATATCTATCTATCTGTCTGTCTATCTATTTATCAATCAATCAATCAATCAATCTTCTTTTTGTCTGCCCATCTGGCCTTGTGTACAGAACAGTTAACCATATATCCTATATCACTTTCCTACACTATTCTTCCAAAAATCTTGCAAAGTATCTAGGCTGTAGAGAGAGCACTGGGTTCACCGAGACACTTGCAGGTCGAGTCGGCCGCGTGTACATACAAAACCAGGAAATGGTTGTGCCGGGACTTGAACCCGTGTCTCTATCCTCTGTCCTCTTTCATCTCCTTCTAACTTACTGTCTGTATTTAGCCACATTATTTGACTAAGTGCTCCCTGAAGACCACAAGTATCATTCATCTGGGCCTGTTGTCGCGAGAAAAGTAAACTTGTTCTTTGCTAACCACCATGTTTGAAGGACATCAGCGTGATCACCGCCGATAGGACAGAGGGTCAAATGAAAAGGAACACCAATTTCTAGACAGGAGCAGTTGGGAGCCAAGAGTGTATTGTGGAGTGACGTGTTTATTTGAGTGTAAAACTTCCCTCTTTAGGTAGTTATTAGATCTTCACATTCGTGAACATCATAAAACCCACTGATTTCAAAGGCCCAGATGCTTATTATTACAGCAACTCAGTTGTTGATGTGAGAGAAAATGAGAAGTATGTTGCTGCACCACTAAATCAATGGCTGGGAACGGCTGAAACCAAACAAAAAGAATTCACGGTGGCCAGATAGGGCTATTTTCTTCTGACTGTCTCAGGGGACTCAAACAGGATCCATTTGTTTGATTGTTTGTTTTTCAGTTTCACTCGTGTAGCGTACTTATTCACACACCTTCGGCGTGTAGTTGGTCTGTGTCCTTGGATCTTAGGTGAGTCTCCTGTAAGTAAGCACGTAGGTATCTTGAGTTTTCATCCCTTCTTTTAACCCTGTGTCTTTTGTTTGCTGCACTCAGTGCCTGACCTTTTATTCTGATGATTCAGAGCTGTGCACTTATTGCACTTGAAGAATTATTTTTATCATTTAGCTAAAATCACTTGAAGAACTTTATGTTTACTATGCTCCCCCCTTCACCAAGTACCCCTGAAAAACCTCTTCAGTCGCTGTCGATCTGCGTAGTTGGATGCTGTAGACCCCTTCACCATGTCCCTCCCAACAGACCCCGTTACAGTCACTGTCCATCAGTGAGTAGTAAGATGCTGTATGATCTCTACTAGCCTTCTCTGTGTTGTACAGCACTCCCCATGCCCCCTGGACCCCAAGCATTATACATGCTAAAACTAATGCCCCCATTCTTTCTCCTCACACTTATCCCTCCCTTCAGACCCACCCTGCCCAGTCCTTTTCCCTTTGGTAACTTTTAGTCAACTCTCGGGTTCTGTGAGTCTGCTGCTGTTTTTTTCCTTCACTTTTTCTTTGTTGTTATACTCCACACATGAGTGAAAACACTTGGTACTTGTCTTTCTCCGCCTGGCCTATTTCTCTGAACATACTACCGTCTAGCTCCATCCAGGTCATTGCAAATGGTAGTATTTGTTTTCTTCTTAAGGCTGCTTACTGCACTTTTTAAACTGGATTTCATTCTTCCTTTTTGTTTGTAGTTTAGCTATGTTATTCACCATTCAACTCCTGGTTATGAACAATAGCTTTGTGTCAATCGATATGTATCTGTATCTATCTATCTAATGGTCTGTCTGTCTATGTATGTATGTATGTATGTATGTATGTACCTATGTATCTATGTATCTATCTTCCTATCATCTATCTATGATGTCTATCATCTATCAATCTATGTACCTATCTATCTATCTTTCATCTGTCATCTGTGTACCTATCTATCTATGAATCAAACATCTTTTTGTCTGCCCATCTATCCTTCTGTACAGAACAGTTAACAACATAGCCTATGTCTCTTCCCTACATTATGCTTCCAGAAATCTTGTAAGGTAACTAAGCCATAAAGAGAGCACTGTGTTCACCGATACACTTTCATGTAGAGTCAGCAGCGTGTGCTTACAAAACCAGTAAATGGAGGTGAAAGGACATGAACCTGTATCTCTGTCCTCTGTCCTCTTATACTTCCTGCTCGCTTGGTGACTTTATTTAGCCACATTCAGTGAGTAAGTGATCCCTGAAGACCACAAGTATCCTTCGTCTGGTCCGGTTGTCGACAGAAATGTGTACTTGTTTCTTTGCACACCAGCATGTTTGAGGGACATTGGCGTGATCACTGCTGATAGGTGCAGGGACATATATAAAGGAACACCTATTTCTGGACAGGAGCAGTTGGGAACAAAGAGTGTGTTGTGGAGTGAAGTGTTTCTTTGAGGGTCCAAACTTCCCTCCTTAGGTGGTTATTACTTCTTTACATTCGTGAACATCATAAAAAGCAATGATTTTAAAAGCCCAGACGCATATTGTTACAGCAATTCATTTGCTGAGGTGAGAGGAAATGAGAAGGAACTTGCTGCACCACTAAATCTATGCCTGAGCACTGCTGACATCAAACAAAAAGAATTCACGGTGGCTAGATAGGGCTATTTTCTACTGACTCTCTCTGGGGACTCAAACAGAATTCATTTGTTTGTTTGTTTCTTATTTTCACTTGTATAGGTAATCTGTCCACGCCCCTTCAGCTTGTAGTTTGTCTGTGTCCTTGGATCTCCAGTGAGACTCCAGTAAGGGAGCACGTAGGAGGTCTTGAGTTTTCATCAGTTCTTCTAACACTGTGTCTTTTGATTGGAGCACTCAAAGCCTGTACTTTTATTCTGATATTTGAGAGCTGTGCTCTTACTGCACTTTGAAATATTTTCTGTTCTCATTAATATACAATCACATGCAGAACATTATGTTTTCCAGTCTACACCCTTCTCCAAGTCCCCGGCAAAGGCCAGTTACAGTCGCTGTCCGTCAGCGTGTACTAAGATGCTGTAGAATCACTACATGTCTTCTCTGTGTTATGCAGCCGTACAAATGACCCCCCAAGTTACACACTATACATGCTAATCCTAATGCCCCCATTCTTTTTCCCCGCCCTTATTACTCCCTTCCCACAAACCCTCCCCAGTTCCTCTCTTTTTGGTAACTGTTAGTCCACTCTCGGGTTCTCTGAGTCTGCTGCTGTCTTTTCCTTCAGTTTTTCTTTGTTATCATACTCCACACATGAGTGAAATCATTTGGTACATGTATTTCTCCTCCTTGAATATTTGACTGAGCATAATACCCTCTAGCTCCATCCACGTTATTGCAAATGATAGGATTTGTTTATTCTTATGGCTACCTACTGCACTTTTTAAACTGGATTTCATTCTTCTCCTTGTTTGTAGTTTCGCTATGTGCTTTCACCATTGCTCTCCTGGTTATGAGCAGTAGCTTTGTGTTAATCGATATGTACCTATATCTATCTATCTGTCTGTCTATCTATTTATCAATCAATCAATCAATCAATCTTCTTTTTATCTGCCCATCTGTCCTTGTGTACAGAACAGTTAACCATATATCCTATATCACTTTCCTACACTATGCTTCCAAAAATCTTGCAAAGTATCTAGGCTGTAGAGAGAGCACTGGGTTCACCGAGACACTTGCAGGTCGAGTCGGCCGCGTGTACATACAAAACCAGGAAATGATTGTGCCGGGACTTGAACCCGTGTCTCTATCCTCTGTCCTCTTTCATCTCCTTCTAACTTACTGTCTGTATTTAGCCACATTCTTTGACTAAGTGCTCCCTGAAGACCACAAGTATCATTCCTCAGGGCCTGTTGTCGCGAGAAAAGTAAACTTGTTCTTTGATAACCACCATGTTTGAAGGACATCAGCATGATCACCGCCGATAGGACGGAGGGTCAAATGAAAAGGAACACCAATTTCTAGACAGGAGCAGTTGGGAGCCAAGAGTGTATTGTGGAGTGACGTGTTTATTTGAGTGTAAAACTTCCCTCTTTAGGTAGTTATTAGATCTTCACATTCGTGAACATTATAAAACCCACTGATTTCAAAGGCCCAGATGCTTATTATTACAGCAACTCAGTTGTTGATGTGAGAGAAAATGAGAAGTATGTTGCTGCACCACTAAATCAATGGCTGGGAACGGCTGAAACCAAACAAAAAGAATTCACGGTGGCCAGATAGGGCTATTTTCTTCTGACTGTCTCAGGGGACTCAAACAGGATCCATTTGTTTGATTGTTTGTTTTTCAGTTTCACTCGTGTAGCGTACTTATTCACACACCTTCGGCGTGTAGTTGGTCTGTGTCCTTGGATCTTAGGTGAGTCTCCTGTAAGTAAGCTCGTAGGTATCTTGAGTTTTCATCCCTTCTTTTAACCCTGTGTCTTTTGTTTGCTTCACTCAGTGCCTGACCTTTTATTCTGATGATTCAGAGCTGTGCACTTATTGCACTTGAAGAATTATTTTTATCATTTAGCTAAAATCACTTGAAGAACTTTATGTTTACTATGCTCCCCCCTTCACCAAGTACCCCTGAAAAACCTCTTCAGTCGCTGTCGATCTGCGTAGTTGGATGCTGTAGACCCCTTCACCATGTCCCTCCCAACAGACCCCGTTACAGTCGCTGTCCATCAGTGAGTAGTAAGATGCTATATGATCTCTACTAGCCTTCTCTGTGTTGTACAGCACTCCCCATGCCCCCTGGACCCCAAGCATTATACATGCTAAAACTAATGCCCCCATTCTTTCTCCTCACACTTATCCCTCCCTTCAGACCCACCCTCCCAGTCCTTTTCCCTTTGGTAACTTTTAGTCAACTCTCGGGTTCTGTGAGTCTGCTGCTGTTTTATTCCTTCACTTTTCCTTTGTTGTTATACTTCACACATGAGTGAAAACACTTGGTACTTGTCTTTCTCCGCCTGGCCTATTTCTCTGAACATACTACCGTCTAGCTCCATCCAGGTCATTGCAAATGGTAGTATTTGTTTTCTTCTTAAGGCTGCTTACTGCACTTTTTAAACTGGATTTCATTCTTCCTTTTTGTTTGTAGTTTAGCTATGTTATTCACCATTCAACTCCTGGTTATGAACAATAGCTTTGTGTCAATCGATATGTATCTGTATCTATCTATCTAATTGTCTGTCTGTCTATGTATGTATGTATGTATGTATGTATGTACCTATGAATCTATGTATCTATCTTCCTATCATCTATGATGTCTATCATCTATCAATCTATGTACCTATCTATCTATCTTTCATCTGTCATCTGTATACCTATCTATCTATGAATCAAACATCTTTTTGTCTGCCCATCTATCCTTCTGTACAGAACAGTTAACAACATAGCCTATGTCTCTTCCCTACATTATGCTTCCAGAAATCTTGTAAGGTAACTAAGCCATAAAGAGAGCACTGTGTTCACCGATACACTTTCATGTAGAGTCAGCAGCGTGTGCTTACAAAACCAGTAAATGGAGGTGAAAGGACATGAACCTGTATCTCTGTCCTCTGTCCTCTTATACTTCCTGCTCGCTTGGTGACTTTATTTAGCCACATTCAGTGAGTAAGTGATCCCTGAAGACCACAAGTATCCTTCGTCTGGTCCGGTTGTCGACAGAAATGTGTACTTGTTTCTTTGCACACCAGCATGTTTGAGGGACATTGGCGTGATCACTGCTGATAGGTGCAGGGACATATATAAAGTAACACCTATTTCTGGACAGGAGCAGTTGGGAACAAAGAGTGTGTTGTGGAGTGAAGTGTTTATTTGTGGGTCCAAACTTCCCTCCTTAGGTGGTTATTACTTCTTTACATTCGTGAACATCATAAAAAGCAATGATTTTAAAAGCCCAGACGCATATTGTTACAGCAATTCATTTGCTGAGGTGAGAGGAAATGAGAAGGAACTTGCTGCCCCACTAAATCTATGCCTGAGCACTGCTGACATCGAACAAAAAGAATTCACGGTGGCTAGATAGGGCTATTTTCTACTGACTCTCTCTGGGGACTCAAACAGAATTCATTTGTTTGTTTGTTTCTTATTTTCACTTGTATAGGTAATCTGTCCACGCCCCTTCAGCTTGTAGTTTGTCTGTGTCCTTGGATCTCCAGTGAGACTCCAGTAAGGGAGCACGTAGGAGGTCTTGAGTTTTCATCAGTTCTTCTAACACTGTGTCTTTTGATTGGAGCACTCAAAGCCTGTACTTTTATTCTGATATTTGAGAGCTGTGCTCTTACTGCACTTTGAAATATTTTCTGTTCTCATTAATATACAATCACATGCAGAACATTATGTTTTCCAGTCTACACCCTTCACCAAGTCCCCGGCAAAAGCCAGTTACAGTCGCTGTCCGTCAGCGTGTACTAAGATGCTGTAGAATCACTACATGTCTTCTCTGTGTTATGCAGCCGTACAAATGACCCCCCAAGTTACACACTATACATGCTAATCCTAATGCCCCCATTCTTTTTCCCCGCCCTTATTACTCCCTTCCCACAAACCCTCCCCAGTTCCTCTCTTTTTGGTAACTGTTAGTCCACTCTCGGGTTCTCTGAGTCTGCTGCTGTCTTTTCCTTCAGTTTTTCTTTGTTATCATACTCCACACATGAGTGAAATCATTTGGTACATGTATTTCTCCTCCTTGAATATTTGACTGAGCATAATACCCTCTAGCTCCATCCACGTTATTGCAAATGATAGGATTTGTTTATTCTTATGGCTACCTACTGCACTTTTTAAACTGGATTTCATTCTTCTTCTTTGTTTGTAGTTTCGCTATGTGCTTTCACCATTGCTCTCCTGGTTATGAGCAGTAGCTTTGTGTTAATCGATATGTACCTATATCTATCTATCTGTCTGTCTATCTATTTATCAATCAATCAATCAATCAATCTTCTTTTTGTCTGCCCATCTGGCCTTGTGTACAGAACAGTTAACCATATATCCTATATCACTTTCCTACACTATTCTTCCAAAAATCTTGCAAAGTATCTAGGCTGTAGAGAGAGCACTGGGTTCACCGAGACACTTGCAGGTCGAGTCGGCCGCGTGTACATACAAAACCAGGAAATGGTTGTGCCGGGACTTGAACCCGTGTCTCTATCCTCTGTCCTCTTTCATCTCCTTCTAACTTACTGTCTGTATTTAGCCACATTATTTGACTAAGTGCTCCCTGAAGACCACAAGTATCATTCATCTGGGCCTGTTGTCGCGAGAAAAGTAAACTTGTTCTTTGCTAACCACCATGTTTGAAGGACATCAGCGTGATCACCGCCGATAGGACAGAGGGTCAAATGAAAAGGAACACCAATTTCTAGACAGGAGCAGTTGGGAGCCAAGAGTGTATTGTGGAGTGACGTGTTTATTTGAGTGTAAAACTTCCCTCTTTAGGTAGTTATTAGATCTTCACATTCGTGAACATCATAAAACCCACTGATTTCAAAGGCCCAGATGCTTATTATTACAGCAACTCAGTTGTTGATGTGAGAGAAAATGAGAAGTATGTTGCTGCACCACTAAATCAATGGCTGGGAACGGCTGAAACCAAACAAAAAGAATTCACGGTGGCCAGATAGGGCTATTTTCTTCTGACTGTCTCAGGGGACTCAAACAGGATCCATTTGTTTGATTGTTTGTTTTTCAGTTTCACTCGTGTAGCGTACTTATTCACACACCTTCGGCGTGTAGTTGGTCTGTGTCCTTGGATCTTAGGTGAGTCTCCTGTAAGTAAGCACGTAGGTATCTTGAGTTTTCATCCCTTCTTTTAACCCTGTGTCTTTTGTTTGCTGCACTCAGTGCCTGACCTTTTATTCTGATGATTCAGAGCTGTGCACTTATTGCACTTGAAGAATTATTTTTATCATTTAGCTAAAATCACTTGAAGAACTTTATGTTTACTATGCTCCCCCCTTCACCAAGTACCCCTGAAAAACCTCTTCAGTCGCTGTCGATCTGCGTAGTTGGATGCTGTAGACCCCTTCACCATGTCCCTCCCAACAGACCCCGTTACAGTCACTGTCCATCAGTGAGTAGTAAGATGCTGTATGATCTCTACTAGCCTTCTCTGTGTTGTACAGCACTCCCCATGCCCCCTGGACCCCAAGCATTATACATGCTAAAACTAATGCCCCCATTCTTTCTCCTCACACTTATCCCTCCCTTCAGACCCACCCTGCCCAGTCCTTTTCCCTTTGGTAACTTTTAGTCAACTCTCGGGTTCTGTGAGTCTGCTGCTGTTTTTTTCCTTCACTTTTTCTTTGTTGTTATACTCCACACATGAGTGAAAACACTTGGTACTTGTCTTTCTCCGCCTGGCCTATTTCTCTGAACATACTACCGTCTAGCTCCATCCAGGTCATTGCAAATGGTAGTATTTGTTTTCTTCTTAAGGCTGCTTACTGCACTTTTTAAACTGGATTTCATTCTTCCTTTTTGTTTGTAGTTTAGCTATGTTATTCACCATTCAACTCCTGGTTATGAACAATAGCTTTGTGTCAATCGATATGTATCTGTATCTATCTATCTAATGGTCTGTCTGTCTATGTATGTATGTATGTATGTATGTATGTACCTATGTATCTATGTATCTATCTTCCTATCATCTATCTATGATGTCTATCATCTATCAATCTATGTACCTATCTATCTATCTTTCATCTGTCATCTGTGTACCTATCTATCTATGAATCAAACATCTTTTTGTCTGCCCATCTATCCTTCTGTACAGAACAGTTAACAACATAGCCTATGTCTCTTCCCTACATTATGCTTCCAGAAATCTTGTAAGGTAACTAAGCCATAAAGAGAGCACTGTGTTCACCGATACACTTTCATGTAGAGTCAGCAGCGTGTGCTTACAAAACCAGTAAATGGAGGTGAAAGGACATGAACCTGTATCTCTGTCCTCTGTCCTCTTATACTTCCTGCTCGCTTGGTGACTTTATTTAGCCACATTCAGTGAGTAAGTGATCCCTGAAGACCACAAGTATCCTTCGTCTGGTCCGGTTGTCGACAGAAATGTGTACTTGTTTCTTTGCACACCAGCATGTTTGAGGGACATTGGCGTGATCACTGCTGATAGGTGCAGGGACATATATAAAGGAACACCTATTTCTGGACAGGAGCAGTTGGGAACAAAGAGTGTGTTGTGGAGTGAAGTGTTTCTTTGAGGGTCCAAACTTCCCTCCTTAGGTGGTTATTACTTCTTTACATTCGTGAACATCATAAAAAGCAATGATTTTAAAAGCCCAGACGCATATTGTTACAGCAATTCATTTGCTGAGGTGAGAGGAAATGAGAAGGAACTTGCTGCACCACTAAATCTATGCCTGAGCACTGCTGACATCAAACAAAAAGAATTCACGGTGGCTAGATAGGGCTATTTTCTACTGACTCTCTCTGGGGACTCAAACAGAATTCATTTGTTTGTTTGTTTCTTATTTTCACTTGTATAGGTAATCTGTCCACGCCCCTTCAGCTTGTAGTTTGTCTGTGTCCTTGGATCTCCAGTGAGACTCCAGTAAGGGAGCACGTAGGAGGTCTTGAGTTTTCATCAGTTCTTCTAACACTGTGTCTTTTGATTGGAGCACTCAAAGCCTGTACTTTTATTCTGATATTTGAGAGCTGTGCTCTTACTGCACTTTGAAATATTTTCTGTTCTCATTAATATACAATCACATGCAGAACATTATGTTTTCCAGTCTACACCCTTCTCCAAGTCCCCGGCAAAGGCCAGTTACAGTCGCTGTCCGTCAGCGTGTACTAAGATGCTGTAGAATCACTACATGTCTTCTCTGTGTTATGCAGCCGTACAAATGACCCCCCAAGTTACACACTATACATGCTAATCCTAATGCCCCCATTCTTTTTCCCCGCCCTTATTACTCCCTTCCCACAAACCCTCCCCAGTTCCTCTCTTTTTGGTAACTGTTAGTCCACTCTCGGGTTCTCTGAGTCTGCTGCTGTCTTTTCCTTCAGTTTTTCTTTGTTATCATACTCCACACATGAGTGAAATCATTTGGTACATGTATTTCTCCTCCTTGAATATTTGACTGAGCATAATACCCTCTAGCTCCATCCACGTTATTGCAAATGATAGGATTTGTTTATTCTTATGGCTACCTACTGCACTTTTTAAACTGGATTTCATTCTTCTCCTTGTTTGTAGTTTCGCTATGTGCTTTCACCATTGCTCTCCTGGTTATGAGCAGTAGCTTTGTGTTAATCGATATGTACCTATATCTATCTATCTGTCTGTCTATCTATTTATCAATCAATCAATCAATCAATCTTCTTTTTATCTGCCCATCTGTCCTTGTGTACAGAACAGTTAACCATATATCCTATATCACTTTCCTACACTATGCTTCCAAAAATCTTGCAAAGTATCTAGGCTGTAGAGAGAGCACTGGGTTCACCGAGACACTTGCAGGTCGAGTCGGCCGCGTGTACATACAAAACCAGGAAATGATTGTGCCGGGACTTGAACCCGTGTCTCTATCCTCTGTCCTCTTTCATCTCCTTCTAACTTACTGTCTGTATTTAGCCACATTCTTTGACTAAGTGCTCCCTGAAGACCACAAGTATCATTCCTCAGGGCCTGTTGTCGCGAGAAAAGTAAACTTGTTCTTTGATAACCACCATGTTTGAAGGACATCAGCATGATCACCGCCGATAGGACGGAGGGTCAAATGAAAAGGAACACCAATTTCTAGACAGGAGCAGTTGGGAGCCAAGAGTGTATTGTGGAGTGACGTGTTTATTTGAGTGTAAAACTTCCCTCTTTAGGTAGTTATTAGATCTTCACATTCGTGAACATTATAAAACCCACTGATTTCAAAGGCCCAGATGCTTATTATTACAGCAACTCAGTTGTTGATGTGAGAGAAAATGAGAAGTATGTTGCTGCACCACTAAATCAATGGCTGGGAACGGCTGAAACCAAACAAAAAGAATTCACGGTGGCCAGATAGGGCTATTTTCTTCTGACTGTCTCAGGGGACTCAAACAGGATCCATTTGTTTGATTGTTTGTTTTTCAGTTTCACTCGTGTAGCGTACTTATTCACACACCTTCGGCGTGTAGTTGGTCTGTGTCCTTGGATCTTAGGTGAGTCTCCTGTAAGTAAGCTCGTAGGTATCTTGAGTTTTCATCCCTTCTTTTAACCCTGTGTCTTTTGTTTGCTTCACTCAGTGCCTGACCTTTTATTCTGATGATTCAGAGCTGTGCACTTATTGCACTTGAAGAATTATTTTTATCATTTAGCTAAAATCACTTGAAGAACTTTATGTTTACTATGCTCCCCCCTTCACCAAGTACCCCTGAAAAACCTCTTCAGTCGCTGTCGATCTGCGTAGTTGGATGCTGTAGACCCCTTCACCATGTCCCTCCCAACAGACCCCGTTACAGTCGCTGTCCATCAGTGAGTAGTAAGATGCTATATGATCTCTACTAGCCTTCTCTGTGTTGTACAGCACTCCCCATGCCCCCTGGACCCCAAGCATTATACATGCTAAAACTAATGCCCCCATTCTTTCTCCTCACACTTATCCCTCCCTTCAGACCCACCCTGCCAGTCCTTTTCCCTTTGGTAACTTTTAGTCAACTCTCGGGTTCTGTGAGTCTGCTGCTGTTTTTTTCCTTCACTTTTTCTTTGTTGTTATACTCCACACATGAGTGAAAACACTTGGTACTTGTCTTTCTCCGCCTGGCCTATTTCTCTGAACATACTACCGTCTAGCTCCATCCAGGTCATTGCAAATGGTAGTATTTGTTTTCTTCTTAAGGCTGCTTACTGCACTTTTTAAACTGGATTTCATTCTTCCTTTTTGTTTGTAGTTTAGCTATGTTATTCACCATTCAACTCTTGGTTATTGGTTATGAACAATAGCTTTGTGTCAATCGATATGTATCTGTATCTATCTATCTAATGGTCTGTCTGTCTATGTATGTATGTATGTATGTATGTATGTACCTATGTATCTATGTATCTATCTTCCTATCATCTATCTATGATGTCTATCATCTATCAATCTATGTACCTATCTATCTATCTTTCATCTGTCATCTGTGTACCTATCTATCTATGAATCAAACATCTTTTTGTCTGCCCACCTATCCTTCTGTACAGAACAGTTAACAACATAGCCTATGTCTCTTCCCTACATTATGCTTCCAGAAATCTTGTAAGGTAACTAAGCCATAAAGAGAGCACTGTGTTCACCGATACACTTTCATGTAGAGTCAGCAGCGTGTGCTTACAAAACCAGTAAATGGAGGTGAAAGGACATGAACCTGTATCTCTGTCCTCTGTCCTCTTATACTTCCTGCTCGCTTGGTGACTTTATTTAGCCACATTCAGTGAGTAAGTGATCCCTGAAGACCACAAGTATCCTTCGTCTGGTCCGGTTGTCGACAGAAATTTGTACTTGGTTCTTTGCACACCAGCATGTTTGAGGGACATTGGCGTGATCACTGCTGATAGGTGCAGGGACATATATAAAGGAACACCTATTTCTGGACAGGAGCAGTTGGGAACAAAGAGTGTGTTGTGGAGTGAAGTGTTTCTTTGAGGGTCCAAACTTCCCTCCTTAGGTGGTTATTACTTCTTTACATTCGTGAACATCATAAAAAGCAATGATTTTAAAAGCCCAGACGCATATTCTTACAGCAATTCATTTGCTGAGGTGAGAGGAAATGAGAAGGAACTTGCTGCCCCACTAAATCTATGCCTGAGCACTGCTGACATCAAACAAAAAGAATTCACGGTGGCTAGATAGGGCTATTTTCTACTGACTCTCTCTGGGGACTCAAACAGAATTCATTTGTTTGTTTGTTTCTTATTTTCACTTGTATAGGTAATCTGTCCACGCCCCTTCAGCTTGTAGTTTGTCTGTGTCCTTGGATCTCCAGTGAGACTCCAGTAAGGGAGCACGTAGGAGGTCTTGAGTTTTCATCAGTTCTTCTAACACTGTGTCTTTTGATTGGAGCACTCAAAGCCTGTACTTTTATTCTGATATTTGAGAGCTGTGCTCTTACTGCACTTTGAAATATTTTCTGTTCTCATTAATATACAATCACATGCAGAACATTATGTTTTCCAGTCTACACCCTTCACCAAGTCCCCGGCAAAAGCCAGTTACAGTCGCTGTCCGTCAGCGTGTACTAAGATGCTGTAGAATCACTACATGTCTTCTCTGTGTTATGCAGCCGTACAAATGACCCCCCAAGTTACACACTATACATGCTAATCCTAATGCCCCCATTCTTTTTCCCCGCCCTTATTACTCCCTTCCCACAAACCCTCCCCAGTTCCTCTCTTTTTGGTAACTGTTAGTCCACTCTCGGGTTTTCTGAGTCTGCTGCTGTCTTTTCCTTCAGTTTTTCTTTGTTATCATACTCCACACATGAGTGAAATCATTTGGTACATGTATTTCTCCTCCTTGAATATTTGACTGAGCATAATACCCTCTAGCTCCATCCACGTTATTGCAAATGATAGGATTTGTTTATTCTTATGGCTACCTACTGCACTTTTTAAACTGGATTTCATTCTTCTTCTTTGTTTGTAGTTTCGCTATGTGCTTTCACCATTGCTCTCCTGGTTATGAGCAGTAGCTTTGTGTTAATCGATATGTACCTATATCTATCTATCTGTCTGTCTATCTATTTATCAATCAATCAATCAATCAATCTTCTTTTTGTCTGCCCATCTGTCCTTGTGTACAGAACAGTTAACCATATATCCTATATAACTTTCCTACACTATGCTTCCAAAAATCTTGCAAAGCATCTAGGCTGTACAGAGAGCACTGGGTTCACCGAGACACTTGCAGGTCGAGTCGGCCGCGTGTACCTACAAAACCAGGAAATGATTGTGCCGGGACTTGAACCCGTGTCTCTATCCTCTGTCCTCTTTCATCTCCTTCTAACTTACTGTCTGTATTTAGCCACATTCTTTGACTAAGTGCTCCCTGAAGACCACAAGTATCATTCCTCAGGGCCTGTTGTCGCGAGAAATGTAAACTTGTTCTTTGCTAACCACCATGTTTGAAGGACATCAGCGTGATCACCGCCGATAGGACGGAGGGTCAAATGAAAAGGAACACCAATTTCTAGACAGGAGCAGTTGGGAGCCAAGAGTGTATTGTGGAGTGACGTGTTTATTTGAGTGTAAAACTTCCCTCTTTAGGTAGTTATTAGATCTTCACATTCGTGAACATCATAAAACCCACTGATTTCAAAGGCCCAGATGCTTATTATTACAGCAACTCAGTTGTTGATGTGAGAGAAAATGAGAAGTATGTTGCTGCACCACTAAATCAATGGCTGGGAACGGCTGAAACCAAACAAAAAGAATTCACGGTGGCCAGATAGGGCTATTTTCTTCTGACTGTCTCAGGGGACTCAAACAGGATCCATTTGTTTGATTGTTTGTTTTTCAGTTTCACTCGTGTAGCGTACTTATCCACACACCTTCGGCTTGTAGTTTGTCTGTGTCCTTGGATCTCAAGTGAGTCTCCTGTAAGTAAGCACGTAGGTATCTTGAGTTTTCATCCCTTCTTTTAACCCTGTGTCTTTTGTTTGCTGCACTCAGTGCCTGACCTTTTTTTCTGATGATTCAGAGCTGTGCACTTATTGCACTTAAAGAATTATTTTTATCATTAAGCTAAAATCACTTGAAGAACATTATGTTTACTATGCTCCCCCCTTCACCAAGTACCCCTGAAAAACCTCTTCAGTCGCTGTCGATCTGCGTAGTTGGATGCTGTAGACCCCTTCACCATGTCCCTCCCAACAGACCCCGTTACAGTCGCTGTCCATCAGTGAGTAGTAAGATGCTGTATGATCTCTACTAGCCTTCTCTGCGTTGTACAGCACTCCCCATGCCCCCTCGACCCCAAGCATTATACATGCTAAAACTAATGCCCCCATTCTTTCTCGTCACACTTATCCCTCCCTTCAGACCCACCCTGCCCAGTCCTTTTCCCTTTGGTAACTTTTAGTCAACTCTCGGGTTCTGTGAGTCTGCTGCTGTTTTTTTCCTTCACTTTTTCTTTGTTGTTATACTCCACACATGAGTGAAAACACTTGGTACTTGTCTTTCTCCGCCTGGCCTATTTCTCTGAACATACTACCGGCTAGCTCCATCCAGGTCATTGCAAATGGTAGTATTTGTTTTCTTCTTAAGGCTGCTTACTGCACTTTTTAAACTGGATTTCATTCTTCCTTTTTGTTTGTAGTTTAGCTATGTTATTCACCATTCAACTCCTGGTTATGAACAATAGCTTTGTGTCAATCGATATGTATCTGTATCTATCTATCTAATGGTCTGTCTGTCTATGTATGTATGTATGTATGAATGTATGTATGTACCTATGTATCTATGTATCTATCTTCCTATCATCTATCTATGATGTCTATCATCTATCAATCTATGTACCTATCTATCTATCTTTCATCTGTCATCTGTGTACCTATCTATCTATGAATCAAACATCTTTTTGTCTGCCCATCTATCCTTCTGTACAGAACAGTTAACAACATAGCCTATGTCTCTTCCCTACATTATGCTTCCAGAAATCTTGTAAGGTAACTAAGCCATAAAGAGAGCACTGTGTTCACCGATACACTTTCATGTAGAGTCAGCAGCGTGTGCTTACAAAACCAGTAAATGGAGGTGAAAGGACATGAACCTGTATCTCTGTCCTCTGTCCTCTTATACTTCCTGCTCGCTTGGTGACTTTATTTAGCCACATTCAGTGAGTAAGTGATCCCTGAAGACCACAAGTATCCTTCGTCTGGTCCGGTTGTCGACAGAAATGTGTACTTGTTTCTTTGCACACCACCATGTTTGAGGGACATCGGCGTGATCACTGCTGATAGGTGCAGGGACAAATATAAAGAAACACCTATTTCTGGACAGGAGCAGTTGGGAACAAAGAGTGTGTTGTGGAGTGAAGTGTTTCTTTGAGGGTCCAAACTTCCCTCCTTAGGTGGTTATTACTTCTTTACATTCGTGAACGTCATAAAAAGCAATGATTTTAAAAGCCCAGACGCATATTGTTACAGCATTTCATTTGTTGAGGTGAGAGGAAATGAGAAGGAAATTGCTGCACCACTAAATCTATGCCTGAGCACTGCTGACATCAAAAAAAAGAATTCACGGTGGCTAGATAGGGCTATTTTCTACTGACTCTCTCTGGGGACTCAAACAGAATTCATTTGTTTGTTTGTTTCTTATTTTCACTTGTATAGGTAATCTGTCCCCGCCCCTTCAGCTTGTAGTTTTTCTGTGTCCTTGGATCTCCAGTGAGACTCCAGTAAGGGAGCACGTAGGAGGTCTTGAGTTTTCATCAGTTCTTCTAACACTGTGTCTTTTGATTGGAGCACTCAAAGCCTGTACTTTTATTCTGATATTTGAGAGCTGTGCTCTTACTGCACTTTGAAATATTTTCTGTTCTCATTAATATACAATCACATGCAGAACATTATGTTTTCCAGTCTACACCCTTCACCAAGTCCCCGGCAAAAGCCAGTTACATTCGCTGTCCGTCAGCTTGTACTAAGATGCTGTAGAATCACTACATGTCTTCTCTGTGTTATGCAGCCGTACAAATGAACCACCAAGTTACACACTACACATGCTAATCCTAATGCCCCCATTCTTTTTCCCCGCCCTTATTACTCCCTTCCCACAAACCCTCCCCAGTTCCTCTCTTTTTGGTAACTGTTAGTCCACTCTCGGGTTCTCTGAGTCTGCTGCTGTCTTTTCCTTCAGTTTTTCTTTGTTATCATTCTCCACACATGAGTGAAATCATTTGGTACATGTATTTCTCCTCCTTGAATATTTGACTGAGCATAATACCCTCTAGCTCCATCCACGTTATTGCAAATGATAGGATTTGTTTATTCTTATGGCTACCTACTGCACTTTTTAAACAGGATTTCATTCTTTTTTGTTTGTAGTTTCACTATGTGCTTTCACCATTGCTCTCCTGGTTATGAGCAGTAGCTTTGTGTTAATCGATATGTACCTATATCTATCTATCTGTCTGTCTATCTATTTATCAATCAATCAATCAATCAATCATCTTTTGTCTGCCCATCTGTCATTGTATACAGAACAGTTAACCATATATCCTATATTACTTTCCTACACTATGCTTCCAAAAATCTTGCAAAGTATCTAGGCTGTAGAGAGAGCACTGGGTTCACCGAGACACTTGCAGGTCGAGTCGGCCGTGTGTACCTACAAAACCAGGAAATGGTTGTGCCGGGACTTGAACCCGTGTCTCTATCCTCTGTCCTCTTTCATCTCCTTCTAACTTACTGTCTGTATTTAGCCACATTCTTTGACTAAGTGCTCCCTGAAGACCACAAGTATCATTCCTCTGGGCCTGTTGTCACGAGAAAAGTAAACTTGTTCTTTGCTAACCACCATGTTTGAAGGACATCAGCGTGATCACCGCCGATAGGACGGAGGGTCAAATAAAATGGAACACCAATTTCTAGACAGGTGCAGTTGGGAGCCAAGAGTGTATTGTGGGGTGACGTGTTTATTTGAGTGTCCAAACTTCCCTCTTTAGGTAGTCATTAGATCTTCCCATTCGTGAACATCATAAAACCCACTGATTTCAAAGGCCCAGATGCTTATTATTACAGCAACTCAGTTGTTAATGTGAGAGAAAATGAGAAGTATGTTGCTGCACCACCAAATCAATGGCTGGGAATGGCTGAAACCAAACAAAAAGAATTCATGGTGGCCAGATAGGGCTATTTTCTTCTGACTGTCCAGGGGACTCAAACAGAATCCATTTGTTTGATTGTTTGTTTTTCAGTTTCACTCGTGTAGCGTACTTATCCACACACCTTCGGCTTGTAGTTTGTCTGTGTCCTTGGATCTCAAGTGAGTCTCCTGTAAGTAAGCACGTAGGTATCTTGAGTTTTCATCCCTTCTTTTAACCCTGTGTCTTTTGTTTGCTGCACTCAGTGCCTGACCTTTTATTCTGATGATTCAGAGCTGTGCACTTATTGCACTTAAGGAATTATTTTTATCATTAAGCTAAAATCACTTGAAGAACATTATGCTTACTATGCTCCCCCCTTCACCAAGTACCCCTGAAAAACCTCTTCAGTCGCTGTCGATCTGCGTAGTTGGATGCTGTAGACCCCTTCACCATGTCCCTCCCAACAGACCCCGTTACAGTCGCTGTCCATCAGTGAGTAGTAAGATGCTATATGATCTCTACTAGCCTTCTCTGTGTTGTACAGCACTCCCCATGCCCCCTCGACCCCAAGCATTATACATGCTAAAACTAATGCCCCCATTCTTTCTCCTCACACTTATCCCTCCCTTCAGACCCACCCTGCCCAGTCCTTTTCCCTTTGGTAACTTTTAGTCAACTCTCGGGTTCTGTGAGTCTGCTGCTGTTTTTTTCCTTCACTTTTTCTTTGTTGTTATACTCCACACATGAGTTAAAACACTTGGTACTTGTCTTTCTCCGTCTGGCCTATTTCTCTGAACATACTACCGTCTAGCTCCATCCAGGTCATTGCAAATGGTAGTATTTTTTTTTTCTTCTTAAGGCTTCTTACTGCACTTTTTAAACTGGATTTCATTCTTCCTTTTTGTTTGTAGTTTAGCTATGTTATTCACAATTCAGCTCCTGGTTATGAACAATAGCTTTGTGTCAATCGATATGTATTTGTATCTATCTATCTAATGGTCTGTCTGTCTATGTATGTATGTATTTATGTATGTATGTACCTATGTATCAATGTATCTATCTTCCTATCATCTATCTATGATGTCTATCATCTATCAATCTATGTACCTATCTATCTATCTTTCATCTGTCATCTGTGTACCTATCTATGAATCAAACATCTTTTTGTCTGCCCATCTATCCTTCTGTACAGAACAGTTAACAACATAGCCTATGTCTCTTCCCTACATTATGCTTCCAGAAATCTTGTAAGGTAACTAAGCCATAAAGAGAGCACTGTGTTCACCGATACACTTTAATGTAGATTCAGCAGCGTGTGCTTACAAAACCAGTAAATGGAGGTGAAAGGACATGATCCTGTATCTCTGTCCTCTGTCCTCTTATACTTCCTGCTCGCTTGGTGACTTTATTTAGCCACATTCAGTGAGTAAGTGATCCCTGAAGACCACAAGTATCCTTCGTCTGGTCCGGTTGTCGACAGAAATGTGTACTTGTTTCTTTGCACACCAGCATGTTTGAGGGACATTGGCGTGATCACTGCTGATAGGTGCAGGGACATATATATAGTAACACCTATTTCTGGACAGGAGCAGTTGGGAACAAAGAGTGTGTTGTGGAGTGAAGTGTTTATTTGTGGGTCCAAACTTCCCTCCTTAGGTGGTTATTACTTCTTTACATTCGTGAACATCATAAAAAGCAATGATTTTAAAAGCCCAGACGCATATTGTTACAGCAATTCATTTGCTGAGGTGAGAGGAAATGAGAAGGAACTTGCTGCACCACTAAATCTATGCCTGAGCACTGCTGACATCGAACAAAAAGAATTCACGGTGGCTAGATAGGGCTATTTTCTACTGACTCTCTCTGGGGACTCAAACAGAATTCATTTGTTTGTTTGTTTCTTATTTTCACTTGTATAGGTAATCTGTCCACGCCCCTTCAGCTTGTAGTTTGTCTGTGTCCTTGGATCTCCAGTGAGACTCCAGTAAGGGAGCACGTAGGAGGTCTTGAGTTTTCATCAGTTCTTCTAACACTGTGTCTTTTGATTGGAGCACTCAAAGCCTGTACTTTTATTCTGATATTTGAGAGCTGTGCTCTTACTGCACTTTGAAATATTTTCTGTTCTCATTAATATACAATCACATGCAGAACATTATGTTTTCCAGTCTACACCCTTCACCAAGTCCCCGGCAAAAGCCAGTTACAGTCGCTGTCCGTCAGCGTGTACTAAGATGCTGTAGAATCACTACTTGTCTTCTCTGTGTTATGCAGCCGTACAAATGACCCCCCAAGTTACACACTATACATGCTAATCCTAATGCCCCCATTCTTTTTCCCCGCCCTTATTACTCCCTTCCCACAAACCCTCCCCAGTTCCTCTCTTTTTGGTAACTGTTAGTCCACTCTCGGGTTCTCTGAGTCTGCTGCTGTCTTTTCCTTCAGTTTTTCTTTGTTATCATACTCCACACATGAGTGAAATCATTTGGTACATGTATTTCTCCTCCTTGAATATTTGACTGAGCATAATACCCTCTAGCTCCATCCACGTTATTGCAAATGATAGGATTTGTTTATTCTTATGGCTACCTACTGCACTTTTTAAACTGGATTTCATTCTTTTTTGTTTGTAGTTTCGCTATGTGCTTTCACCATTGCTCTCCTGGTTATGAGCAGTAGCTTTGTGTTAATCGATATGTACCTATATCTATCTATCTCTCTGTCTATCTATTTATCAATCAATCAATCAATCAATCATCTTTTTGTCTGCCCATCTGTCCTTGTATACAGAACAGTTAACCATATATCCTATATAACTTTCCTACAGTATGCTTCCAAAAATCTTGCAAAGTATCTAGGCTGTAGAGAGAGCACTGGGTTCACCGAGTCACTTGCAGGTCGAGTCGGCCGCGTGTACCTACAAAACCTGGAAATGGTTGTGCCGGGACTTGAACCCGTGTCTCTATCCTCTGTCCTCTTTCATCTCCTTCTAACTTACTGTCTGTATTTAGCCACATTCTTTGACTAAGTGCTCCCTGAAGACCACAAGTATCATTCATCTGGGCCTGTTGTCGCGAGAAAAGTAAACTTGTTCTTTGCTAACCACCATGTTTGAAGGACATCAGCGTGATCACCGCCGATAGGACGGAGGGTCAAATGAAAAGGAACACCAATTTCTAGACAGGAGCAGTTGGGAGCCAAGAGTGTATTGTGGAGTGACGTGTTTATTTGAGTGTAAAACTTCCCTCTTTAGGTAGTTATTAGATCTTCACATTCGTGAACATCATAAAACCCACTGATTTCAAAGGCCCAGATGCTTATTATTACAGCAACTCAGTTGTTGATGTGAGAGAAAATGAGAAGTATGTTGCTGCACCACTAAATCAATGGCTGGGAACGGCTGAAACCAAACAAAAAGAATTCACGGTGGCCAGATAGGGCTATTTTCTTCTGACTGTCTCAGGGGACTCAAACAGGATCCATTTGTTTGATTGTTTGTTTTTCAGTTTCACTCGTGTAGCGTACTTATTCACACACCTTCGGCGTGTAGTTGGTCTGTGTCCTTGGATCTCAAGTGAGTCTCCTGTAAGTAAGCACGTAGGTATCTTGAGTTTTCATCCCTTCTTTTAACCCTGTGTCTTTTGTTTGCTGCACTCAGTGCCTGACCTTTTATTCTGATGATTCAGAGCTGTGCACTTATTGCACTTGAAGAATTATTTTTATCATTTAACTAAAATCACTTGAAGAACTTTATGTTTACTATGCTCCCCCCTTCACCAAGTACCCCTGAAAAACCTCTTCAGTCGCTGTCGATCTGCGTAGTTGGATGCTGTAGACCCCTTCACCATGTCCCTCCCAACAGACCCCGTTACAGTCGCTGTCCATCAGTGAGTAGTAAGATGCTATATGATCTCTACTAGCCTTCTCTGCGTTGTACAGCACTCCCCATGCCCCCTGGACCCCAAGCATTATACATGCTAAAACTAATGCCCCCATTCTTTCTCCTCACACTTATCCCTCCCTTCAGACACACCCTGCCCAGTCCTTTTCCCTTTGGTAACTTTTAGTCAACTCTCGGGTTCTGTGAGTCTGCTGCTGTTTTATTCCTTCACTTTTTCTTTGTTGTTATACTCCACACATGAGTGAAAACACTTGGTACTTGTCTTTCTCCGCCTGGCCTATTTCTCTGAACATACTACCGTCTAGCTCCATCCAGGTCATTGCAAATGGTAGTATTTGTTTTCTTCTTAAGGCTGCTTACTGCACTTTTTAAAGTGGATTTCATTCTTCCTTTTTGTTTGTAGTTTAGCTATGTTATTCACCATTCAACTCCTGGTTATGAACAATAGCTTTGTGTCAATCGATATGTATCTGCATCTATCTATCTAATTGTCTGTCTGTCTATGTATGTATGTATGTATGTATGTATGTATGTACCTATGAATCTATGTATCTATCTTCCTATCATCTATGATGTCTATCATCTATCAATCTATGTACCTATCTATCTATCTTTCATCTGTCATCTGTATACCTATCTAACTATGAATCAAACATCTTTTTGTCTGCCCATCTATCCTTCTGTACAGAACAGTTAACAACATAGCCTATGTCTCTTCCCTACATTATGCTTCCAGAAATCTTGTAAGGTAACTAAGCCATAAAGAGAGCACTGTGTTCACGGATACACTTTCATGTAGAGTCAGCAGCGTGTGCTTACAAAACCAGTAAATGGAGGTGAAAGGACATGAACCTGTATCTCTGTCCTCTGTCCTCTTATACTTCCTGCTCGCTTGGTGACTTTATTTAGCCACATTCAGTGAGTAAGTGATCCCTGAAGACCACAAGTATCCTTCGTCTGGTCCGGTTGTCGACAGAAATGTGTACTTGTTTCTTTGCACACCACCATGTTTGAGGGACATCGGCGTGATCACTGCTGATAGGTGCAGGGACAAATATAAAGGAACACCTATTTCTGGACAGGAGCAGTTGGGAACAAAGAGTGTGTTGTGGAGTGAAGTGTTTATTTGAGGGTCCAAACTTCCCTCCTTAGGTGGTTATTACTTCTTTACATTCGTGAACATCATAAAAAGCAATGATTTTAAAAGCCCAGACGCATATTGTTACAGCAATTCATTTGTTGAGGTGAGCGGAAATGAGAAGGAACTTGCTGCCCCACTAAATCTATGCCTGAGCACTGCTGACATTAAACAAAATGAATTCACGGTGGCTAGATAGGGCTATTCTCTACTGACTCTCTCTGGGGACTCAAACAGAATTCATTTGTTTGTTTGTTTCTTATTTTCACTTGTATAGGTAATCTGTCCACGCCCCTTCAGCTTGTAGTTTGTCTGTGTCCTTGGATCTCCAGTGAGACTCCAGTAAGGGAGCACGTAGGAGGTCTTGAGGTTTCATCAGTTCTTCTAACACTGTGTCTTTTGATTGGAGCACTCAAAGCCTGTACTTTTATTCTGATATTTGAGAGCTGTGCTCTTACTGCACTTTGAAATATTTTCTGTTCTCATTAATATACAATCACATGCAGAACATTATGTTTTCCAGTCTACACCCTTCACCAAGTCCCCGGCAAAAGCCAGTTACAGTCGCTGTCCGTCAGCGTGTACTAAGATGCTGTAGAATCACTACATGTCTTCTCTGTGTTATGCAGCCGTACAAATGACCCCCCAAGTTACACACTATACATGCTAATCCTAATGCCCCCATTCTTTTTCCCTGCCCTTATTACTCCCTTCCCACAAACCTTCCCCAGTTCCTCTCTTTTTGGTAACTGTTAGTCCACTCTCGGGTTCTCTGAGTCTGCTGCTGTCTTTTCCTTCAGTTTTTCTTTGTTATCATACTCCACACATGAGTGAAATCATTTGGTACATGTATTTCTCCTCCTTGAATATTTGACTGAGCATAATACCCTCTAGCTCCATCCACGTTATTGCAAATGATAGGATTTGTTTATTCTTATGGCTACATACTGCACTTTTTAAACTGGATTTCATTCTTCTTCTTTGTTTGTAGTTTCGCTATGTGCTTTCACCATTGCTCTCCTGGTTATGAGCAGTAGCTTTGTGTTAATCGATATGTACCTATATCTATCTATCTGTCTGTCTATCTATTTATCAATCAATCAATCAATCAATCTTCTTTTTGTCTGCCCATCTGTCCTTGTGTACAGAACAGTTAACCATATATCCTATATCACTTTCCTACACTATGCTTCCAAAAATCTTGCAAAGTATCTAGGCTGTAGAGAGAGCACTGGGTTCACCGAGACACTTGCAGGTCGAGTCGGCCGCGTGTACATACAAAACCAGGAAATGGTTGTGCCGGGACTTGAACCCGTGTCTCTATCCTCTGTCCTCTTTCATCTCCTTCTAACTTACTGTCTGTATTTAGCCACATTCTTTGACTAAGTGCTCCCTGAAGACCACAAGTATCATTCATCTGGGCCTGTTGTCGCGAGAAAAGTAAACTTGTTCTTTGCTAACCACCATGTTTGAAGGACATCAGCGTGATCACCGCCGATAGGACGGAGGGTCAAATGAAAAGGAACACCAATTTCTAGACAGGAGCAGTTGGGAGCCAAGAGTGTATTGTGGAGTGACGTGTTTATTTGAGTGTAAAACTTCCCTCTTTAGGTAGTTATTAGATCTTCACATTCGTGAACATCATAAAACCCACTGATTTCAAAGGCCCAGATGCTTATTATTACAGCAACTCAGTTGTTGATGTGAGAGAAAATGAGAAGTATGTTGCTGCACCACTAAATCAATGGCTGGGAACGGCTGAAACCAAACAAAAAGAATTCACGGTGGCCAGATAGGGCTATTTTCTTCTGACTGTCCAGGGGACTCAAACAGAATCCATTTGTTTGATTGTTTGTTTTTCAGTTTCACTCGTGTAGCGTACTTATCCACACACCTTCGGCTTGTAGTTTGTCTGTGTCCTTGGATCTCAAGTGAGTCTCCTGTAAGTAAGCACGTAGGTATCTTGAGTTTTCATCCCTTCTTTTAACCCTGTGTCTTTTGTTTGCTGCACTCAGTGCCTGACCTTTTTTTCTGATGATTCAGAGCTGTGCACTTATTGCACTTAAAGAATTATTTTTATCATTAAGCTAAAATCACTTGAAGAACATTATGTTTACTATGCTCCCCCCTTCACCAAGTACCCCTGAAAAACCTCTTCAGTCGCTGTCGATCTGCGTAGTTGGATGCTGTAGACCCCTTCACCATGTCCCTCCCAACAGACCCCGTTACAGTCGCTGTCCATCAGTGAGTAGTAAGATGCTGTATGATCTCTACTAGCCTTCTCTGTGTTGTACAGCACTCCCCATGCCCCCTCGACCCCAAGCATTATACATGCTAAAACTAATGCCCCCATTCTTTCTCCTCACACTTATCCCTCCCTTCAGACCCACCCTGCCCAGTCCTTTTCCCTTTGGTAACTTTTAGTCAACTCTCGGGTTCTGTGAGTCTGCTGCTGTTTTTTTCCTTCACTTTTTCTTTGTTGTTATACTCCACACATGAGTGAAAACACTTGGTACTTGTCTTTCTCCGCCTGGCCTATTTCTCTGAACATACTACCGGCTAGCTCCATCCAGGTCATTGCAAATGGTAGTATTTGTTTTCTTCTTAAGGCTGCTTACTGCACTTTTTAAACTGGATTTCATTCTTCCTTTTTGTTTGTAGTTTAGCTATGTTATTCACCATTCAACTCCTGGTTATGAACAATAGCTTTGTGTCAATCGATATGTATCTGTATCTATCTATCTAATGGTCTGTCTGTCTATGTATGTATGTATGTATGTATGTATGTATGTACCTATGTATCTATGTATCTATCTTCCTATCATCTATCTATGATGTCTATCATCTATCAATCTATGTACCTATCTATCTATCTTTCATCTGTCATCTGTGTACCTATCTATCTATGAATCAAACATCTTTTTGTCTGCCCATCTATCCTTCTGTACAGAACAGTTAACAACATAGCCTATGTCTCTTCCCTACATTATGCTTCCAGAAATCTTGTAAGGTAACTAAGCCATAAAGAGAGCACTGTGTTCACCGATACACTTTCATGTAGAGTCAGCAGCGTGTGCTTACAAAACCAGTAAATGGAGGTGAAAGGACATGAACCTGTATCTCTGTCCTCTGTCCTCTTATACTTCCTGCTCGCTTGGTGACTTTATTTAGCCACATTCAGTGAGTAAGTGATCCCTGAAGACCACAAGTATCCTTCGTCTGGTCCGGTTATCGACAGAAATGTGTACTTGGTTCTTTGCACACCACCATGTTTGAGGGACATCGGCGTGATCACTGCTGATAGGTGCAGGGACAAATATAAAGGAACACCTATTTCTGGACAGGAGCAGTTGGGAACAAAGAGTGTGTTGTGGAGTGAAGTGTTTCTTTGAGTGTCCAAACTTCCCTCCTTAGGTGGTTATTACTTCTTTACATTCGTGAACATCATAAAAAGCAATGATTTTAAAAGCCCAGACGCATATTGTTACAGCAATTCATTTGCTGAGGTGAGAGGAAATGAGAAGGAACTTGCTGCACCACTAAATCTAAGCCTGAGCACTGCTGACATCGAACATAAAGAATTCACGGTGGCTAGAAAGGGCTATTTTCTACTGACTCTCTCTGGGGTCTCAAACAGAATTCATTTGCTTGTTTGTTTCTTATTTTCACTTGTATAGGTAATCTGTCCACGCCCCTTCAGCTTGTAGTTTGTCTGTGTCCTTGGATCTCCAGTGAGACTCCAGTAAGGGAGCACGTAGGAGGTCTTGAGTTTTCATCAGTTCTTCTAACACTGTGTCTTTTGATTGGAGCACTCAATGCCTGTACTTTTATTCTGATATTTGAGAGCTGTGCTCTTACTGCACTTTGAAATATTTTCTGTTCTCATTAATATACAATCACATGCAGAACATTATGTTTTCCAGTCTACACCCTTCACCAAGTCCCCGGCAAAAGCCAGTTACAGTCGCTGTCCGTCAGCGTGTACTAAGATGCTGTAGAATCACTACATGTCTTCTCTGTGTTATGCAGCCGTACAAATGACCCCCCAAGTTACACACTATACATGCTAATCCTAATGCCCCCATTCTTTTTCCCCGCCGTTATTACTCCCTTCCCACAAACCCTCCCCAGTTCCTCTCTTTTTGGTAACTGTTAGTCCACTCTCAGGTTCTCTGAGTCTGCTGCTGTCTTTTCCTTCAGTTTTTCTTTGTTATCATTCTCCACACATGAGTGAAATCTTTTGGTACATGTATTTCTCCTCCTTGAATATTTGACTGAGCATAATACCCTCTAGCTCCATCCACGTTATTGCAAATGATAGGATTTGTTTATTCTTATGGCTACCTACTGCACTTTTTAAACAGGATTTCATTCTTTTTTGTTTGTAGTTTCGCTATGTGCTTTCACCATTGCTCTCCTGGTTATGAGCAGTAGCTTTGTGTTAATCGATATGTACCTATATCTATCTATCTGTCTGTCTATCTATTTATCAATCAATCAATCAATCAATCATCTTTTGTCTGCCCATCTGTCCTTGTATACAGAACAGTTAACCATATATCCTATATTACTTTCCTACACTATGCTTCCAAAAATCTTGCAAAGTATCTAGGCTGTAGAGAGAGCACTGGGTTCACCGAGTCACTTGCAGGTCGAGTCGGCCGCGTGTACCTACAAAACCTGGAAATGGTTGTGCCGGGACTTGAACCCGTGTCTCTATCCTCTGTCCTCTTTCATCTCCTTCTAACTTACTGTCTGTATTTAGCCACATTCTTTGACTAAGTGCTCCCTGAAGACCACAAGTATCATTCCTCTGGGCCTGTTGTCACGAGAAAAGTAAACTTGTTCTTTGCTAACCACCATGTTTGAAGGACATCAGCGTGATCACCGCCAATAGGACGGAGGGTCAAATGAAAAGGAACACCAATTTCTAGACAGGAGCAGTTGGGAGCCAAGAGTGTATTGTGGAGTGACGTGTTTATTTGAGTGTAAAACTTCCCTCTTTAGGTAGTTATTAGATCTTCCCATTCGTGAACATCATAAAACCCACTGATTTCAAAGGCCCAGATGCTTATTATTACAGCAACTCAGTTGTTGATGTGAGAGAAAATGAGAAGTATGTTGCTGCACCACTAAATCAATGGCTGGGAATGGCTGAAACCAAACAAAAGGAATTCACGGTGGCCAGATAGGGCTATTTTCTTCTGCTGTCCCAGGGGACTCAAACAGAATCCATTTGTTTGTTTGTTTTTCAGTTTCACTCGTGTAGCGTACTTATCCACACACCTTCGGCTTGTAGTTTGTCTGTGTCCTTGGATCTCAAGTGAGTCTCCTGTAAGTAAGCACGTAGGTATCTTGAGTTTTCATCCCTTCTTTTAACCCTGTGTCTTTTGTTTGCTGCACTCAGTGCCTGACCTTTTATTCTGATGATTCAGAGCTGTGCACTTATTGCACTTAAAGAATTATTTTTATCATTAAGCTAAAATCACTTGAAGAACATTATGCTTACTATGCTCCCCCCTTCACCAAGTACCCCTGAAAAACCTCTTCAGTCGCTGTCGATCTGCGTAGTTGGATGCTGTAGACCCCTTCACCATGTCCCTCCCAACAGACCCCGTTACAGTCGCTGTCCATCAGTGAGTAGTAAGATGCTATATGATCTCTACTAGCCTTCTCTGTGTTGTACAGCACTCCCCATGCCCCCTCGACCCCAAGCATTATACATGCTAAAACTAATGCCCCCATTCTTTCTCCTCACACTTATCCCTCCCTTCAGACGAACCCTGCCCAGTCCTTTTCCCTTTGGTAACTTTTAGTCAACTCTCGGGTTCTGTGAGTCTGCTGCTGTTTTTTCCCTTCACTTTTTCTTTGTTGTTATACTCCACACATGAGTGAAAACACTTGGTACTTGTCTTTCTCCGTCTGGCCTATTTCTCTGAACATACTACCGTCTAGCTCCATCCAGGTCATTGCAAATGGTAGTATTTGTTTTTTTCTTAAGGCTTCTTACTGCACTTTTTAAACTGGATTTCATTCTTCCTTTTTGTTTGTAGTTTAGCTATGTTATTCACAATTCAGCTCCTGGTTATGAACAATAGCTTTGTGTCAATCGATATGTATCTGTATCTATCTATCTAATGGTCTGTCTGTCTATGTATGTATGTATTTATGTATGTATGTACCTATGTATCTATGTATCTATCTTCCTATCATCTATCTATGATGTCTATCATCTATCAATCTATGTACCTATCTATCTATCTTTCATCTGTCATCTGTGTACCTATCTATCTATGAATCAAACATCTTTTTGTCTGCCCATCTATCCTTCTGTACAGAACAGTTAACAACATAGCCTATGTCTCTTCCCTACATTATGCTTCCAGAAATCTTGTAAGGTAACTAAGCCATAAAGAGAGCACTGTGTTCACCGATACACTTTCATGTAGAGTCAGCAGCGTGTGCTTACAAAACCAGTAAATGGAGGTGAAAGGACATGAACCTGTATCTCTGTCCTCTGTCCTCTTATACTTCCTGCTCGCTTGGTGACTTTATTTAGCCACATTCAGTGAGTAAGTGATCCCTGAAGACCACAAGTATCCTTCGTCTGGTCCGGTTGTCGACAGAAATGTGTACTTGTTTCTTTGCACACCAGCATGTTTGAGGGACATTGGCGTGATCACTGCTGATAGGTGCAGGGACATATATAAAGTAACACCTATTTCTGGACAGGAGCAGTTGGGAACAAAGAGTGTGTTGTGGAGTGAAGTGTTTATTTGTGGGACCAAACTTCCCTCCTTAGGTGGTTATTACTTCTTTACATTCGTGAACATCATAAAAAGCAATGATTTTAAAAGCCCAGACGCATATTGTTACAGCAATTCATTTGCTGAGGTGAGAGGAAATGAGAAGGAACTTGCTGCCCCACTAAATCTATGCCTGAGCACTGCTGACATCAAACAAAAAGAATTCACGGTGGCTAGATAGGGCTATTTTCTACTGACTCTCTCTGGGGACTCAAACAGAATTCATTTGTTTGTTTGTTTCTTATTTTCACTTGTATAGGTAATCTGTCCACGCCCCTTCAGCTTGTAGTTTGTCTGTGTCCTTGGATCTCCAGTGAGACTCCGGTAAGGGAGCACGTAGGAGGTCTTGAGTTTTCATCAGTTCTTCTAACACTGTGTCTTTTGATTGGAGCACTCAAAGCCTGTACTTTTATTCTGATATTTGAGAGCTGTGCTCTTACTGCACTTTGAAATATTTTCTGTTCTCATTAATATACAATCACATGCAGAACATTATGTTTTCCAGTCTACACCCTTCACCAAGTCCCCGGCAAAAGCCAGTTACAGTCGCTGTCCGTCAGCGTGTACTAAGATGCTGTAGAATCACTACATGTCTTCTCTGTGTTATGCAGCCGTACAAATGACCCCCCAAGTTACACACTATACATGCTAATCCTAATGCCCCCATTCTTTTTCCCCGCCCTTATTACTCCCTTCCCACAAACCCTCCCCAGTTCCTCTCTTTTTGGTAACTGTTAGTCCACTCTCGGGTTCTCTGAGTCTGCTGCTGTCTTTTCCTTCAGTATTTCTTTGTTATCATACTCCACACATGAGTGAAATCATTTGGTACATGTATTTCTCCTCCTTGAATATTTGACTGAGCATAATACCCTCTAGCTCCATCCACGTTATTGCAAATGATAGGATTTGTTTATTCTTATGGCTACCTACTGCACTTTTTAAACTGGATTTCATTCTTCTTCTTTGTTTGTAGTTTCGCTATGTGCTTTCACCATTGCTCTCCTGGTTATGAGCAGTAGCTTTGTGTTAATCGATATGTACCTATATCTATCTATCTGTCTGTCTATCTATTTATCAATCAATCAATCAATCAATCATCTTTTTGTCTGCCCATCTGTCCTTGTATACAGAACAGTTAACCATATATCCTATATAACTTTCCTACAGTATGCTTCCAAAAATCTTGCAAAGTATCTAGGCTGTAGAGAGAGCACTGGTTTCACCGAGTCACTTGCAGGTCGAGTCGGCCGCGTGTACCTACAAAACCTGGAAATGGTTGTGCCAGGACTTGAACCCGTGTCTCTATCCTCTGTCCTCTTTCATCTCCTTCTAACTTACTGTCTGTATTTAGCCACATTCTTTGACTAAGTGCTCCCTGAAGACCACAAGTATCATTCCACAGGGCCTGTTGTCGCGAGAAAAGTAAACTTGTTCTTTGCTAACCACCATGTTTGAAGGACATCAGCGTGATCACCGCCGATAGGACGGAGGGTCAAATGAAAAGGAACACCAATTTCTAGACAGGAGCAGTTGGGAGCCAAGAGTGTATTGTGGAGTGACGTGTTTATTTGAGTGTAAAACTTCCCTCTTTAGGTAGTTATTAGATCTTCACATTCGTGAACATCATAAAACCCACTGATTTCAAAGGCCCAGATGCTTATTATTACAGCAACTCAGTTGTTGATGTGAGAGAAAATGAGAAGTATGTTGCTGCACCACTAAATCAATGGCTGGGAACGGCTGAAACCAAACAAAAAGAATTCACGGTGGCCAGATAGGGCTATTTTCTTCTGACTGTCTCAGGGGACTCAAACAGGATCCATTTGTTTGATTGTTTGTTTTTCAGTTTCACTCGTGTAGCGTACTTATTTACACACCTTCGGCGTGTAGTTGGTCTGTGTCCTTGGATCTCAAGTGAGTCTCCTGTAAGTAAGCACGTAGGTATCTTGAGTTTTCATCCCTTCTTTTAACCCTGTGTCTTTTGTTTGCTGCACTCAGTGCCTGACCTTTTATTCTGATGATTCAGAGCTGTGCACTTATTGCACTTGAAGAATTATTTTTATCGTTTAGCTAAAATCACTTGAAGAACTTTATGTTTACTATGCTCCCCCCTTCACCAAGTACCCCTGAAAAACCTCTTCAGTCGCTGTCGATCTGCGTAGTTGGATGCTGTAGACCCCTTCACCATGTCCCTCCCAACAGACCCCGTTACAGTCGCTGTCCATCAGTGAGTAGTAAGATGCTATATGATCTCTACTAGCCTTCTCTGCGTTGTACAGCACTCCCCATGCCCCCTCGACCCCAAGCATTATACATGCTAAAACTAATGCCCCCATTCTTTCTCCTCACACTTATCCCTCCCTTCAGACCCACCCTGCCCAGTCCTTTTCCCTTTGGTAACTTTTAGTCAACTCTCGGGTTCTGTGAGTCTGCTGCTGTTTTATTCCTTCACTTTTTCTTTGTTGTTATACTCCACACATGAGTGAAAACACTTGGTACTTGTCTTTCTCCGCCTGGCCTATTTCTCTGAACATACTACCGTCTAGCTCCATCCAGGTCATTGCAAATGGTAGTATTTGTTTTCTTCTTAAGGCTGCTTACTGCACTTTTTAAACTGGATTTCATTCTTCCTTTTTGTTTGTAGTTTAGCTATGTTATTCACCATTCAACTCCTGGTTATGAACAATAGCTTTGTGTCAATCGATATGTATCTGCATCTATCTATCTAATTGTCTGTCTGTCTATGTATGTATGTATGTATGTATGTACCTATGAATCTATGTATCTATCTTCCTATCATCTATGATGTCTATCATCTATCAATCTATGTACCTATCTATCTATCTTTCATCTGTCATCTGTGTACCTATCTATCTATGAATCAAACATCTTTTTGTCTGCCCATCTATCCTTCTGTACAGAACAGTTAACAACATAGCCTATGTCTCTTCCCTACATTATGCTTCCAGAAATCTTGTAAGGTAACTAAGCCATAAAGAGAGCACTGTGTTCACCGATACACTTTCATGTAGAGTCAGCAGCGTGTGCTTACAAAACCAGTAAATGGAGGTGAAAGGACATGAACCTGTATCTCTGTCCTCTGTCCTCTTATACTTCCTGCTCGCTTGGTGACTTTATTTAGCCACATTCAGTGAGTAAGTGATCCCTGAAGACCACAAGTATCCTTCGTCTGGTCCGGTTGTCGACAGAAATGTGTACTTGGTTCTTTGCACACCACCATGTTTGAGGGACATCGGCGTGATCACTGCTGATAGGTGCAGGGACAAATATAAAGGAACACCTATTTCTGGACAGGAGCAGTTGGGAACAAAGAGTGTGTTGTGGAGTGAAGTGTTTATTTGAGGGTCCAAACTTCCCTCCTTAGGTGGTTATTACTTCTTTACATTCGTGAACATCATAAAAAGCAATGATTTTAAAAGCCCAGACGCATATTGTTACAGCAATTCATTTGTTGAGGTGAGAGGAAATGAGAAGGAACTTGCTGCACCACTAAATCTATGCCTGAGCACTGCTGACATCAAACAAAATGAATTCACGGTGGCTAGATTGGGCTATTTTCTACTGACTCTCTCTGGGGACTCAAACAGAATTCATTTGTTTGTTTGTTTCTTATTTTCACTTGTATAGGTAATCTGTCCCCGCCCCTTCAGCTTGTAGTTTGTCTGTGTCCTTGGATCTCCAGTGAGACTCCAGTAAGGGAGCACGTAGGAGGTCTTGAGTTTTCATCAGTTCTTCTAACACTGTGTCTTTTGATTGGAGCACTCAAAACCTGTACTTTTATTCTGATATTTGAGAGCTGTGCTCTTACTGCACTTTGAAATATTTTCTGTTCTCATTAATATACAATCACATGCAGAACATTATGTTTTCCAGTCTACACCCTTCACCAAGTCCCCGGCAAAAGCCAGTTACAGTCGCTGTCCGTCAGCGTGTACTAAGATGCTGTAGAATCACTACATGTCTTCTCTGTGTTATGCAGCCGTACAAATGACCCCCCAAGTTACACACTATACATGCTAATCCTAATGCCCCCATTCTTTTTCCCCGCCCTTATTACTCCCTTCCCACAAACCCTCCCCAGTTCCTCTCTTTTTGGTAACTGTTAGTCCACTCTCGGGTTCTCTGAGTCTGCTGCTGTCTTTTCCTTCAGTTTTTCTTTGTTATCATACTCCACACATGAGTGAAATCATTTGGTACATGTATTTCTCCTCCTTGAATATTTGACTGAGCATAATACCCTCTAGCTCCATCCACGTTATTGCAAATGATAGGATTTGTTTATTCTTATGGCTACCTACTGCACTTTTTAAACTGGATTTCATTCTTCTTCTTTGTTTGTAGTTTCGCTATGTGCTTTAACCATTGCTCTCCTGGTTATGAGCAGTAGCTTTGTGTTAATCGATATGTACCTATATCTATCTATCTGTCTGTCTATCTATTTATCAATCAATCAATCAATCAATCTTCTTTTTGTCTGCCCATCTGTCCTTGTGTACAGAACAGTTAACCATATATCCTATATCACTTTCCTACACTATGCTTCCAAAAATCTTGCAAAGTATCTAGGCTGTAGAGAGAGCACTGGGTTCACCGAGACACTTGCAGGTCGAGTCGGCCGCGTGTACATACAAAACCAGGAAATGGTTGTGCCGGGACTTGAACCCGTGTCTCTATCCTCTGTCCTCTTTCATCTCCTTCCTACTTACTGTCTGTATTTAGCCACATTCTTTGACTAAGTGCTCCCTGAAGACCACAAGTATCATTCATCTGGGCCTGTTGTCGCGAGAAAAGTAAACTTGTTCTTTGCTAACCACCATGTTTGAAGGACATCAGCGTGATCACCGCCGATAGGACGGAGGGTCAAATGAAAAGGAACACCAATTTCTAGACAGGAGCAGTTGGGAGCCAAGAGTGTATTGTGGAGTGACGTGTTTATTTGAGTGTAAAACTTCCCTCTTTAGGTAGTTATTAGATCTTCACATTCGTGAACATCATAAAACCCACTGATTTCAAAGGCCCAGATGCTTATTATTACAGCAACTCAGTTGTTGATGTGAGAGAAAATGAGAAGTATGTTGCTGCACCACTAAATCAATGGCTGGGAACGGCTGAAACCAAACAAAAAGAATTCACGGTGGCCAGATAGGGCTATTCTCTTCTGACTGTCCCAGGGGACTCAAACAGAATCCATTTGTTTGATTGTTTGTTTTTCAGTTTCACTCGTGTAGCGTACTTATCCACACACCTTCGGCTTGTAGTTTGTCTGTGTCCTTGGATCTCAAGTGAGTCTCCTGTAAGTAAGCACGTAGGTATCTTGAGTTTTCATCCCTTCTTTTAACCCTGTGTCTTTTGTTTGCTGCACTCAGTGCCTGACCTTTTTTTCTGATGATTCAGAGCTGTGCACTTATTGCACTTAAAGAATTATTTTTATCATTAAGCTAAAATCACTTGAAGAACATTATGTTTACTATGCTCCCCCCTTCACCAAGTACCCCTGAAAAACCTCTTCAGTCGCTGTCGATCTGCGTAGTTGGATGCTGTAGACCCCTTCACCATGTCCCTCCCAACAGACCCCGTTACAGTCGCTGTCCATCAGTGAGTAGTAAGATGCTGTATGATCTCTACTAGCCTTCTCTGTGTTGTACAGCACTCCCCATGCCCCCTCGACCCCAAGCATTATACATGCTAAAACTAATGCCCCCATTCTTTCTCCTCACACTTATCCCTCCCTTCAGACCCACCCTGCCCAGTCCTTTTCCCTTTGGTAACTTTTAGTCAACTCTCGGGTTCTGTGAGTCTGCTGCTGTTTTTTTCCTTCACTTTTTCTTTGTTGTTATACTCCACACATGAGTGAAAACACTTGGTACTTGTCTTTCTCCGCCTGGCCTATTTCTCTGAACATACTACCGGCTAGCTCCATCCAGGTCATTGCAAATGGTAGTATTTGTTTTCTTCTTAAGGCTGCTTACTGCACTTTTTAAACTGGATTTCATTCTTCCTTTTTGTTTGTAGTTTAGCTATGTTATTCACCATTCAACTCCTGGTTATGAACAATAGCTTTGTGTCAATCGATATGTATCTGTATCTATCTATCTAATGGTCTGTCTGTCTATGTATGTATGTATGTATGTATGTATGTATGTACCTATGTATCTATGTATCTATCTTCCTATCATCTATCTATGATGTCTATCATCTATCAATCTATGTACCTATCTATCTATCTTTCATCTGTCATCTGTGTACCTATCTATCTATGAATCAAACATCTTTTTGTCTGCCCATCTATCCTTCTGTACAGAACAGTTAACAACATAGCCTATGTCTCTTCCCTACATTATGCTTCCAGAAATCTTGTAAGGTAACTAAGCCATAAAGAGAGCACTGTGTTCACCGATACACTTTCATGTAGAGTCAGCAGCGTGTGCTTACAAAACCAGTAAATGGAGGTGAAAGGATATGAACCTGTATCTCTGTCCTCTGTCCTCTTATACTTCCTGCTCGCTTGGTGACTTTATTTAGCCACATTCAGTGAGTAAGTGATCCCTGAAGACCACAAGTATCCTTCGTCTGGTCCGGTTGTCGACAGAAATGTGTACTTGTTTCTTTGCACACCACCATGTTTGAGGGACATCGGCGTGATCACTGCTGATAGGTGCAGGGACAAATATAAAGGAACACCTATTTCTGGACAGGAGCAGTTGGGAACAAAGAGTGTGTTGTGGAGTGAAGTGTTTATTTGAGGGTCCAAACTTCCCTCCTTAGGTGGTTATTACTTCTTTACATTCGTGAACATCATAAAAAGCAATGATTTTAAAAGCCCAGACGCATATTGTTACAGCATTTCATTTCTTGAGGTGAGAGGAAATGAGAAGGAACTTGCTGCCCCACTAAATCTATGCCTGAGCACTGCTGACATCAAACAAAAAGAATTCACGGTGGCTAGATTGGGCTATTTTCTACTGACTCTCTCTGGGGACTCAAACAGAATTCATTTGTTTGTTTGTTTCTTATTTTCACTTGTATAGGTAATCTGTCCCCGCCCCTTCAGCTTGTAGTTTGTCTGTGTCCTTGGATCTCCAGTGAGACTCCAGTAAGGGAGCACGTAGGAGGTCATGAGTTTTCATCAGTTCTTCTAACACTGGGTCTTTTGATTGGAGCACTCAAAGCCTGTACTTTTATTCTGATATTTGAGAGCTGTGCTCTTACTGCACTTTGAAATATTTTCTGTTCTCATTAATATACAATCACATGCAGAACATTATGTTTTCCAGTCTACACCCTTCACCAAGTCCCCGGCAAAAGCCAGTTACAGTCGCTGTCCGTCAGCGTGTACTAAGATGCTGTAGAATCACTACTTGTCTTCTCTGTGTTATGCAGCCGTACAAATGACCCCCCAAGTTACACACTATACATGCTAATCCTAATGCCCCCATTCTTTTTCCCCGCCCTTATTACTCCCTTCCCACAAACCCTCCCTAGTTCCTCTCTTTTTGGTAACTGTTAGTCCACTCTCGGGTTCTCTGAGTCTGCTGCTGTCTTTTCCTTCAGTTTTTCTTTGTTATCATACTCCACACATGAGTGAAATCATTTGGTACATGTATTTCTCCTCCTTGAATATTTGACTGAGCATAATACCCTCTAGCTCCATCCACGTTATTGCAAATGATAGGATTTGTTTATTCTTATGGCTACCTACTGCACTTTTTAAACTGGATTTCATTCTTCTTCTTTGTTTGTAGTTTCGCTATGTGCTTTCACCATTGCTCTCCTGGTTATGAGCAGTAGCTTTGTGTTAATCGATATGTACCTATATCTATCTATCTGTCTGTCTATCTATTTATCAATCAATCAATCAATCAATCTTCTTTTTGTCTGCCCATCTGTCCTTGTGTACAGAACAGTTAACCATATATCCTATATCACTTTCCTACACTATGCTTCCAAAAATCTTGCAAAGTATCTAGGCTGTAGAGAGAGCACTGGGTTCACCGAGACACTTGCAGGTCGAGTCGGCCGCGTGTACATACAAAACCAGGAAATGGTTGTGCCGGGACTTGAACCCGTGTCTCTATCCTCTGTCCTCTTTCATCTCCTTCCTACTTACTGTCTGTATTTAGCCACATTCTTTGACTAAGTGCTCCCTGAAGACCACAAGTATCATTCATCTGGGCCTGTTGTCGCGAGAAAAGTAAACTTGTTCTTTGCTAACCACCATGTTTGAAGGACATCAGCGTGATCACCGCCGATAGGACGGAGGGTCAAATGAAAAGGAACACCAATTTCTAGACAGGAGCAGTTGGGAGCCAAGAGTGTATTGTGGAGTGACGTGTTTATTTGAGTGTAAAACTTCCCTCTTTAGGTAGTTATTAGATCTTCACATTCGTGAACATCATAAAACCCACTGATTTCAAAGGCCCAGATGCTTATTATTACAGCAACTCAGTTGTTGATGTGAGAGAAAATGAGAAGTATGTTGCTGCACCACTAAATCAATGGCTGGGAACGGCTGAAACCAAACAAAAAGAATTCACGGTGGCCAGATAGGGCTATTCTCTTCTGACTGTCCCAGGGGACTCAAACAGAATCCATTTGTTTGATTGTTTGTTTTTCAGTTTCACTCGTGTAGCGTACTTATCCACACACCTTCGGCTTGTAGTTTGTCTGTGTCCTTGGATCTCAAGTGAGTCTCCTGTAAGTAAGCACGTAGGTATCTTGAGTTTTCATCCCTTCTTTTAACCCTGTGTCTTTTGTTTGCTGCACTCAGTGCCTGACCTTTTTTTCTGATGATTCAGAGCTGTGCACTTATTGCACTTAAAGAATTATTTTTATCATTAAGCTAAAATCACTTGAAGAACATTATGTTTACTATGCTCCCCCCTTCACCAAGTACCCCTGAAAAACCTCTTCAGTCGCTGTCGATCTGCGTAGTTGGATGCTGTAGACCCCTTCACCATGTCCCTCCCAACAGACCCCGTTACAGTCGCTGTCCATCAGTGAGTAGTAAGATGCTATATGATCTCTACTAGCCTTCTCTGTGTTGTACAGCACTCCCCATGCCCCCTCGACCCCAAGCATTATACATGCTAAAACTAATGCCCCCATTCTTTCTCCTCACACTTATCCCTCCCTTCAGACCCACCCTGCCCAGTCCTTTTCCCTTTGGTAACTTTTAGTCAACTCTCGGGTTCTGTGAGTCTGCTGCTGTTTTTTTCCTTCACTTTTTCTTTGTTGTTATACTCCACACATGAGTGAAAACACTTGGTACTTGTCTTTCTCCGCCTGGCCTATTTCTCTGAACATACTACTGTCTAGCTCCATCCAGGTCATTGCAAATGGTAGTATTTGTTTTCTTCTTAAGGCTGCTTACTGCACTTTTTAAACTGGATTTCATTCTTCCTTTTTGTTTGTAGTTTAGCTATGTTATTCACCATTCAACTCCTGGTTATGAACAATAGCTTTGTGTCAATCGATATGTATCTGTATCTATCTATCTAATGGTCTGTCTGTCTATGTATGTATGTATGTATGTATGTATGTATGTACCTATGTATCTATGTATCTATCTTCCTATCATCTATCTATGATGTCTATCATCTATCAATCTATGTACCTATCTATCTATCTTTCATCTGTCATCTGTGTACCTATCTATCTATGAATCAAACATCTTTTTGTCTGCCCATCTATCCTTCTGTACAGAACAGTTAACAACATAGCCTATGTCTCTTCCCTACATTATGCTTCCAGAAATCTTGTAAGGTAACTAAGCCATAAAGAGAGCACTGTGTTCACCGATACACTTTCATGTAGAGTCAGCAGCGTGTGCTTACAAAACCAGTAAATGGAGGTGAAAGGATATGAACCTGTATCTCTGTCCTCTGTCCTCTTATACTTCCTGCTCGCTTGGTGACTTTATTTAGCCACATTCAGTGAGTAAGTGATCCCTGAAGACCACAAGTATCCTTCGTCTGGTCCGGTTGTCGACAGAAATGTGTACTTGTTTCTTTGCACACCACCATGTTTGAGGGACATCGGCGTGATCACTGCTGATAGGTGCAGGGACAAATATAAAGGAACACCTATTTCTGGACAGGAGCAGTTGGGAACAAAGAGTGTGTTGTGGAGTGAAGTGTTTATTTGAGGGTCCAAACTTCCCTCCGTAGGTGGTTATTACTTCTTTACATTCGTGAACATCATAAAAAGCAATGATTTTAAAAGCCCAGACGCATATTGTTACAGCATTTCATTTGTTGAGGTGAGAGGAAATGAGAAGGAACTTGCTGCCCCACTAAATCTATGCCTGAGCACTGCTGACATCAAACAAAAAGAATTCACGGTGGCTAGATTGGGCTATTTTCTACTGACTCTCTCTGGGGACTCAAACAGAATTCATTTGTTTGTTTGTTTCTTATTTTCACTTGTATAGGTAATCTGTCCCCGCCCCTTCAGCTTGTAGTTTGTCTGTGTCCTTGGATCTCCAGTGAGACTCCAGTAAGGGAGCACGTAGGAGGTCATGAGTTTTCATCAGTTCTTCTAACACTGGGTCTTTTGATTGGAGCACTCAAAGCCTGTACTTTTATTCTGATATTTGAGAGCTGTGCTCTTACTGCACTTTGAAATATTTTCTGTTCTCATTAATATACAATCACATGCAGAACATTATGTTTTCCAGTCTACACCCTTCACCAAGTCCCCGGCAAAAGCCAGTTACAGTCGCTGTCCGTCAGCGTGTACTAAGATGCTGTAGAATCACTACTTGTCTTCTCTGTGTTATGCAGCCGTACAAATGACCCCCCAAGTTACACACTATACATGCTAATCCTAATGCCCCCATTCTTTTTCCCCGCCCTTATTACTCCCTTCCCACAAACCCTCCCTAGTTCCTCTCTTTTTGGTAACTGTTAGTCCACTCTCGGGTTCTCTGAGTCTGCTGCTGTCTTTTCCTTCAGTTTTTCTTTGTTATCATACTCCACACATGAGTGAAATCATTTGGTACATGTATTTCTCCTCCTTGAATATTTGACTGAGCATAATACCCTCTAGCTCCATCCACGTTATTGCAAATGATAGGATTTGTTTATTCTTATGGCTACCTACTGCACTTTTTAAACTGGATTTCATTCTTCTTCTTTGTTTGTAGTTTCGCTATGTGCTTTCACCATTGCTCTCCTGGTTATGAGCAGTAGCTTTGTGTTAATCGATATGTACCTATATCTATCTATCTGTCTGTCTATCTATTTATCAATCAATCAATCAATCAATCTTCTTTTTGTCTGCCCATCTGTCCTTGTGTACAGAACAGTTAACCATATATCCTATATCACTTTCCTACACTATGCTTCCAAAAATCTTGCAAAGTATCTAGGCTGTAGAGAGAGCACTGGGTTCACCGAGACACTTGCAGGTCGAGTCGGCCGCGTGTACATACAAAACCAGGAAATGGTTGTGCCGGGACTTGAACCCGTGTCTCTATCCTCTGTCCTCTTTCATCTCCTTCCTACTTACTGTCTGTATTTAGCCACATTCTTTGACTAAGTGCTCCCTGAAGACCACAAGTATCATTCATCTGGGCCTGTTGTCGCGAGAAAAGTAAACTTGTTCTTTGCTAACCACCATGTTTGAAGGACATCAGCGTGATCACCGCCGATAGGACGGAGGGTCAAATGAAAAGGAACACCAATTTCTAGACAGGAGCAGTTGGGAGCCAAGAGTGTATTGTGGAGTGACGTGTTTATTTGAGTGTAAAACTTCCCTCTTTAGGTAGTTATTAGATCTTCACATTCGTGAACATCATAAAACCCACTGATTTCAAAGGCCCAGATGCTTATTATTACAGCAACTCAGTTGTTGATGTGAGAGAAAATGAGAAGTATGTTGCTGCACCACTAAATCAATGGCTGGGAACGGCTGAAACCAAACAAAAAGAATTCACGGTGGCCAGATAGGGCTATTCTCTTCTGACTGTCCCAGGGGACTCAAACAGAATCCATTTGTTTGATTGTTTGTTTTTCAGTTTCACTCGTGTAGCGTACTTATCCACACACCTTCGGCTTGTAGTTTGTCTGTGTCCTTGGATCTCAAGTGAGTCTCCTGTAAGTAAGCACGTAGGTATCTTGAGTTTTCATCCCTTCTTTTAACCCTGTGTCTTTTGTTTGCTGCACTCAGTGCCTGACCTTTTTTTCTGATGATTCAGAGCTGTGCACTTATTGCACTTAAAGAATTATTTTTATCATTAAGCTAAAATCACTTGAAGAACATTATGTTTACTATGCTCCCCCCTTCACCAAGTACCCCTGAAAAACCTCTTCAGTCGCTGTCGATCTGCATAGTTGGATGCTGTAGACCCCTTCACCATGTCCCTCCCAACAGACCCCGTTACAGTCGCTGTCCATCAGTGAGTAGTAAGATGCTATATGATCTCTACTAGCCTTCTCTGTGTTGTACAGCACTCCCCATGCCCCCTCGACCCCAAGCATTATACATGCTAAAACTAATGCCCCCATTCTTTCTCCTCACACTTATCCCTCCCTTCAGACCCACCCTGCCCAGTCCTTTTCCCTTTGGTAACTTTTAGTCAACTCTCGGGTTCTGTGAGTCTGCTGCTGTTTTTTTCCTTCACTTTTTCTTTGTTGTTATACTCCACACATGAGTGAAAACACTTGGTACTTGTCTTTCTCCGCCTGGCCTATTTCTCTGAACATACTACCGTCTAGCTCCATCCAGGTCATTGCAAATGGTAGTATTTGTTTTCTTCTTAAGGCTGCTTACTGCACTTTTTAAACTGGATTTCATTCTTCCTTTTTGTTTGTAGTTTAGCTATGTTATTCACCATTCAACTCCTGGTTATGAACAATAGCTTTGTGTCAATCGATATGTATCGGTATCTATCTATCTAATGGTCTGTCTGTCTATGTATGTATGTATGTATGTATGTATGTACCTATGTATCTATGTATCTATCTTCCTATCATCTATCTATGATGTCTATCATCTATCAATCTATGTACCTATCTATCTATCTTTCATCTGTCATCTGTGTACCTATCTATCTATGAATCAAACATCTTTTTGTCTGCCCATCTATCCTTCTGTACAGAACAGTTAACAACATAGCCTATGTCTCTTCCCTACATTATGCTTCCAGAAATCTTGTAAGGTAACTAAGCCATAAAGAGAGCACTGTGTTCACCGATACACTTTCATGTAGAGTCAGCAGCGTGTGCTTACAAAACCAGTAAATGGAGGTGAAAGGACATGAACCTGTATCTCTGTCCTCTGTCCTCTTATACTTCCTGCTCGCTTGGTGACTTTATTTAGCCACATTCAGTGAGTAAGTGATCCCTGAAGACCACAAGTATCCTTCGTCTGGTCCGGTTGTCGACAGAAATGTGTACTTGTTTCTTTGCACACCACCATGTTTGAGGGACATCGGCGTGATCACTGCTGATAGGTGCAGGGACAAATATAAAGGAACACCTATTTCAGGACAGGAGCAGTTGGGAACAAAGAGTGTGTTGTGGAGTGAAGTGTTTATTTGAGGGTCCAAACTTCCCTCCTTAGGTGGTTATTACTTCTTTACATTCGTGAACATCATAAAAAGCAATGATTTTAAAAGCCCAGACGCAGATTGTTACAGCATTTCATTTGTTGAGGTGAGAGGAAATGAGAAGGAACTTGCTGCCCCACTAAATCTATGCCTGAGCACTGCTGACATCAAACAAAAAGAATTCACGGTGGCTAGATAGGGCTATTTTCTACTGACTCTCTCTGGGGACTCAAACAGAATTCATTTGTTTGTTTGTTTCTTATTTTCACTTGTATAGGTAATCTGTCCCCGCCCCTTCAGCTTGTAGTTTGTCTGTGTCCTTGGATCTCCAGTGAGACTCCAGTAAGGGAGCACGTAGGAGGTCATGAGTTTTCATCAGTTCTTCTAACACTGGGTCTTTTGATTGGAGCACTCAAAGCCTGTACTTTTATTCTGATATTTGAGAGCTATGCTCTTACTGCACTTTGAAATATTTTCTGTTCTCATTAATATACAATCACATGCAGAACATTATGTTTTCCAGTCTACACCCTTCACCAAGTCCCCGGCAAAAGCCAGTTACAGTCGCTGTCCGTCAGCGTGTACTAAGATGCTGTAGAATCACTACTTGTCTTCTCTGTGTTATGCAGCCGTACAAATGACCCCCCAAGTTACACACTATACATGCTAATCCTAATGCCCCCATTCTTTTTCCCCGCCCTTATTACTCCCTTCCCACAAACCCTCCCCAGTTCCTCTCTTTTTGGTAACTGTTAGTCCACTCTCTGGTTCTCTGAGTCTGCTGCTGTCTTTTCCTTCAGTTTTTCTTTGTTATCATACTCCACACATGAGTGAAATCATTTGGTACATGTATTTCTCCTCCTTGAATATTTGACTGAGCATAATACCCTCTAGCTCCATCCACGTTATTGCAAATGATAGGATTTGTTTATTCTTATGGCTACCTACTGCACTTTTTAAACTGGATTTCATTCTTCTTCTTTGTTTGTAGTTTCGCTATGTGCTTTCACCATTGCTCTCCTGGTTATGAGCAGTAGCTTTGTGTTAATCGATATGTACCTATATCTATCTATCTGTCTGTCTATCTATTTATCAATCAATCAATCAATCAATCTTCTTTTTGTCTGCCCATCTGTCCTTGTGTACAGAACAGTTAACCATATATCCTATATCACTTTCCTACACTATGCTTCCAAAAATCTTGCAAAGTATCTAGGCTGTAGAGAGAGCACTGGGTTCACCGAGACACTTGCAGGTCGAGTCGGCCGCGTGTACATACAAAACCAGGAAATGGTTGTGCCGGGACTTGAACCCGTGTCTCTATCCTCTGTCCTCTTTCATCTCCTTCCTACTTACTGTCTGTATTTAGCCACATTCTTTGACTAAGTGCTCCCTGAAGACCACAAGTATCATTCATCTGGGCCTGTTGTCGCGAGAAAAGTAAACTTGTTCTTTGCTAACCACCATGTTTGAAGGACATCAGCGTGATCACCGCCGATAGGACGGAGGGTCAAATGAAAAGGAACACCAATTTCTAGACAGGAGCAGTTGGGAGCCAAGAGTGTATTGTGGAGTGACGTGTTTATTTGAGTGTAAAACTTCCCTCTTTAGGTAGTTATTAGATCTTCACATTCGTGAACATCATAAAACCCACTGATTTCAAAGGCCCAGATGCTTATTATTACAGCAACTCAGTTGTTGATGTGAGAGAAAATGAGAAGTATGTTGCTGCACCACTAAATCAATGGCTGGGAACGGCTGAAACCAAACAAAAAGAATTCACGGTGGCCAGATAGGGCTATTCTCTTCTGACTGTCCCAGGGGACTCAAACAGAATCCATTTGTTTGATTGTTTGTTTTTCAGTTTCACTCGTGTAGCGTACTTATCCACACACCTTCGGCTTGTAGTTTGTCTGTGTCCTTGGATCTCAAGTGAGTCTCCTGTAAGTAAGCACGTAGGTATCTTGAGTTTTCATCCCTTCTTTTAACCCTGTGTCTTTTGTTTGCTGCACTCAGTGCCTGACCTTTTTTTCTGATGATTCAGAGCTGTGCACTTATTGCACTTAAAGAATTATTTTTATCATTAAGCTAAAATCACTTGAAGAACATTATGTTTACTATGCTCCCCCCTTCACCAAGTACCCCTGAAAAACCTCTTCAGTCGCTGTCGATCTGCATAGTTGGATGCTGTAGACCCCTTCACCATGTCCCTCCCAACAGACCCCGTTACAGTCGCTGTCCATCAGTGAGTAGTAAGATGCTATATGATCTCTACTAGCCTTCTCTGTGTTGTACAGCACTCCCCATGCCCCCTCGACCCCAAGCATTATACATGCTAAAACTAATGCCCCCATTCTTTCTCCTCACACTTATCCCTCCCTTCAGACCCACCCTGCCCAGTCCTTTTCCCTTTGGTAACTTTTAGTCAACTCTCGGGTTCTGTGAGTCTGCTGCTGTTTTTTTCCTTCACTTTTTCTTTGTTGTTATACTCCACACATGAGTGAAAACACCTGGTACTTGTCTTTCTCCGCCTGGCCTATTTCTCTGAACATACTACCGTCTAGCTCCATCCAGGTCATTGCAAATGGTCGTATTTGTTTTCTTCTTAAGGCTGCATACTGCACTTTTTAAACTGGATTTCATTCTTCCTTTTTGTTTGTAGTTTAGCTATGTTATTCACCATTCAACTCCTGGTTATGAACAATAGCTTTGTGTCAATCGATATGTATCTGTATCTATCTATCTAATGGTCTGTCTGTCTATGTATGTATGTATGTATGTATGTATGTATGTACCTATGTATCTATGTATCTATCTTCCTATCATCTATCTATGATGTCTATCATCTATCAATCTATGTACCTATCTATCTATCTTTCATCTGTCATCTGTGTACCTATCTATCTATGAATCAAACATCTTTTTGTCTGCCCATCTATCCTTCTGTACAGAACAGTTAACAACATAGCCTATGTCTCTTCCCTACATTATGCTTCCAGAAATCTTGTAAGGTAACTAAGCCATAAAGAGAGCACTGTGTTCACCGATACACTTTCATGTAGAGTCAGCAGCGTGTGCTTACAAAACCAGTAAATGGAGGTGAAAGGACATGAACCTGTATCTCTGTCCTCTGTCCTCTTATACTTCCTGCTCGCTTGGTGACTTTATTTAGCCACATTCAGTGAGTAAGTGATCCCTGAAGACCACAAGTATCCTTCGTCTGGTCCGGTTGTCGACAGAAATGTGTACTTGTTTCTTTGCACACCACCATGTTTGAGGGACATCGGCGTGATCACTGCTGATAGGTGCAGGGACAAATATAAAGGAACACCTATTTCAGGACAGGAGCAGTTGGGAACAAAGAGCGTGTTGTGGAGTGAAGTGTTTATTTGAGGGTCCAAACTTCCCTCCTTAGGTGGTTATTACTTCTTTACATTCGTGAACATCATAAAAAGCAATGATTTTAAAAGCCCAGACGCATATTGTTACAGCATTTCATTTGTTGAGGTGAGAGGAAATGAGAAGGAACTTGCTGCCCCACTAAATCTATGCCTGAGCACTGCTGACATCAAACAAAAAGAATTCACGGTGGCTAGATAGGGCTATTTTCTACTGACTCTCTCTGGGGACTCAAACAGAATTCATTTGTTTGTTTGTTTCTTATTTTCACTTGTATAGGTAATCTGTCCCCGCCCCTTCAGCTTGTAGTTTGTCTGTGTCCTTGGATCTCCAGTGAGACTCCAGTAAGGGAGCACGTAGGAGGTCATGAGTTTTCATCAGTTCTTCTAACACTGGGTCTTTTGATTGGAGCACTCAAAGCCTGTACTTTTATTCTGATATTTGAGAGCTGTGCTCTTACTGCACTTTGAAATATTTTCTGTTCTCATTAATATACAATCACATGCAGAACATTATGTTTTCCAGTCTACACCCTTCACCAAGTCCCCGGCAAAAGCCAGTTACAGTCGCTGTCCGTCAGCGTGTACTAAGATGCTGTAGAATCACTACTTGTCTTCTCTGTGTTATGCAGCCGTACAAATGACCCCCCAAGTTACACACTATACATGCTAATCCTAATGCCCCCATTCTTTTTCACCGCCCTTATTACTCCCTTCCCACAAACCCTCCCCAGTTCCTCTCTTTTTGGTAACTGTTAGTCCACTCTCGGGTTCTCTGAGTCTGCTGCTGTCTTTTCCTTCAGTTTTTCTTTGTTATCATACTCCACACATGAGTGAAATCATTTGGTACATGTATTTCTCCTCCTTGAATATTTGACTGAGCATAATACCCTCTAGCTCCATCCACGTTATTGCAAATGATAGGATTTGTTTATTCTTATGGCTACCTACAGCACTTTTTAAACTGGATTTCATTCTTCTTCTTTGTTTGTAGTTTCGCTATGTGCTTTCACCATTGCTCTCCTGGTTATGAGCAGTAGCTTTGTGTTAATCGATATGTACCTATATCTATCTATCTGTCTGTCTATCTATTTATCAATCAATCAATCAATCAATCTTCTTTTTGTCTGCCCATCTGTCCTTGTGTACAGAACAGTTAACCATATATCCTATATCACTTTCCTACACTATGCTTCCAAAAATCTTGCAAAGTATCTAGGCTGTAGAGAGAGCACTGGGTTCACCGAGACACTTGCAGGTCGAGTCGGCCGCGTGTACATACAAAACCAGGAAATGGTTGTGCCGGGACTTGAACCCGTGTCTCTATCCTCTGTCCTCTTTCATCTCCTTCCTACTTACTGTCTGTATTTAGCCACATTCTTTGACTAAGTGCTCCCTGAAGACCACAAGTATCATTCATCTGGGCCTGTTGTCGCGAGAAAAGTAAACTTGTTCTTTGCTAACCACCATGTTTGAAGGACATCAGCGTGATCACCGCCGATAGGACGGAGGGTCAAATGAAAAGGAACACCAATTTCTAGACAGGAGCAGTTGGGAGCCAAGAGTGTATTGTGGAGTGACGTGTTTATTTGAGTGTAAAACTTCCCTCTTTAGGTAGTTATTAGATCTTCACATTCGTGAACATCATAAAACCCACTGATTTCAAAGGCCCAGATGCTTATTATTACAGCAACTCAGTTGTTGATGTGAGAGAAAATGAGAAGTATGTTGCTGCACCACTAAATCAATGGCTGGGAACGGCTGAAACCAAACAAAAAGAATTCACGGTGGCCAGATAGGGCTATTCTCTTCTGACTGTCCCAGGGGACTCAAACAGAATCCATTTGTTTGATTGTTTGTTTTTCAGTTTCACTCGTGTAGCGTACTTATCCACACACCTTCGGCTTGTAGTTTGTCTGTGTCCTTGGATCTCAAGTGAGTCTCCTGTAAGTAAGCACGTAGGTATCTTGAGTTTTCATCCCTTCTTTTAACCCTGTGTCTTTTGTTTGCTGCACTCAGTGCCTGACCTTTTTTTCTGATGATTCAGAGCTGTGCACTTATTGCACTTAAAGAATTATTTTTATCATTAAGCTAAAATCACTTGAAGAACATTATGTTTACTATGCTCCCCCCTTCACCAAGTACCCCTGAAAAACCTCTTCAGTCGCTGTCGATCTGCATAGTTGGATGCTGTAGACCCCTTCACCATGTCCCTCCCAACAGACCCCGTTACAGTCGCTGTCCATCAGTGAGTAGTAAGATGCTATATGATCTCTACTAGCCTTCTCTGTGTTGTACAGCACTCCCCATGCCCCCTCGACCCCAAGCATTATACATGCTAAAACTAATGCCCCCATTCTTTCTCCTCACACTTATCCCTCCCTTCAGACCCACCCTGCCCAGTCCTTTTCCCTTTGGTAACTTTTAGTCAACTCTCGGGTTCTGTGAGTCTGCTGCTGTTTTTTTCCTTCACTTTTTCTTTGTTGTTATACTCCACACATGAGTGAAAACACCTGGTACTTGTCTTTCTCCGCCTGGCCTATTTCTCTGAACATACTACCGTCTAGCTCCATCCAGGTCATTGCAAATGGTCGTATTTGTTTTCTTCTTAAGGCTGCATACTGCACTTTTTAAACTGGATTTCATTCTTCCTTTTTGTTTGTAGTTTAGCTATGTTATTCACCATTCAACTCCTGGTTATGAACAATAGCTTTGTGTCAATCGATATGTATCTGTATCTATCTATCTAATGGTCTGTCTGTCTATGTATGTATGTATGTATGTATGTATGTACCTATGTATCTATGTATCTATCTTCCTATCATCTATCTATGATGTCTATCATCTATCAATCTATGTACCTATCTATCTATCTTTCATCTGTCATCTGTGTACCTATCTATCTATGAATCAAACATCTTTTTGTCTGCCCATCTATCCTTCTGTACAGAACAGTTAACAACATAGCCTATGTCTCTTCCCTACATTATGCTTCCAGAAATCTTGTAAGGTAACTAAGCCATAAAGAGAGCACTGTGTTCACCGATACACTTTCATGTAGAGTCAGCAGCGTGTGCTTACAAAACCAGTAAATGGAGGTGAAAGGACATGAACCTGTATCTCTGTCCTCTGTCCTCTTATACTTCCTGCTCGCTTGGTGACTTTATTTAGCCACATTCAGTGAGTAAGTGATCCCTGAAGACCACAAGTATCCTTCGTCTGGTCCGGTTGTCGACAGAAATGTGTACTTGTTTCTTTGCACACCACCATGTTTGAGGGACATCGGCGTGATCACTGCTGATAGGTGCAGGGACAAATATAAAGGAACACCTATTTCAGGACAGGAGCAGTTGGGAACAAAGAGCGTGTTGTGGAGTGAAGTGTTTATTTGAGGGTCCAAACTTCCCTCCTTAGGTGGTTATTACTTCTTTACATTCGTGAACATCATAAAAAGCAATGATTTTAAAAGCCCAGACGCATATTGTTACAGCATTTCATTTGTTGAGGTGAGAGGAAATGAGAAGGAACTTGCTGCCCCACTAAATCTATGCCTGAGCACTGCTGACATCAAACAAAAAGAATTCACGGTGGCTAGATAGGGCTATTTTCTACTGACTCTCTCTGGGGACTCAAACAGAATTCATTTGTTTGTTTGTTTCTTATTTTCACTTGTATAGGTAATCTGTCCCCGCCCCTTCAGCTTGTAGTTTGTCTGTGTCCTTGGATCTCCAGTGAGACTCCAGTAAGGGAGCACGTAGGAGGTCATGAGTTTTCATCAGTTCTTCTAACACTGGGTCTTTTGATTGGAGCACTCAAAGCCTGTACTTTTATTCTGATATTTGAGAGCTGTGCTCTTACTGCACTTTGAAATATTTTCTGTTCTCATTAATATACAATCACATGCAGAACATTATGTTTTCCAGTCTACACCCTTCACCAAGTCCCCGGCAAAAGCCAGTTACAGTCGCTGTCCGTCAGCGTGTACTAAGATGCTGTAGAATCACTACTTGTCTTCTCTGTGTTATGCAGCCGTACAAATGACCCCCCAAGTTACACACTATACATGCTAATCCTAATGCCCCCATTCTTTTTCCCCGCCCTTATTACTCCCTTCCCACAAACCCTCCCCAGTTCCTCTCTTTTTGGTAACTGTTAGTCCACTCTCGGGTTCTCTGAGTCTGCTGCTGTCTTTTCCTTCAGTTTTTCTTTGTTATCATACTCCACACATGAGTGAAATCATTTGGTACATGTATTTCTCCTCCTTGAATATTTGACTGAGCATAATACCCTCTAGCTCCATCCACGTTATTGCAAATGATAGGATTTGTTTATTCTTATGGCTACCTACAGCACTTTTTAAACTGGATTTCATTCTTCTTCTTTGTTTGTAGTTTCGCTATGTGCTTTCACCATTGCTCTCCTGGTTATGAGCAGTAGCTTTGTGTTAATCGATATGTACCTATATCTATCTATCTGTCTGTCTATCTATTTATCAATCAATCAATCAATCAATCTTCTTTTTGTCTGCCCATCTGTCCTTGTGTACAGAACAGTTAACCATATATCCTATATCACTTTCCTACACTATGCTTCCAAAAATCTTGCAAAGTATCTAGGCTGTAGAGAGAGCACTGGGTTCACCGAGACACTTGCAGGTCGAGTCGGCCGCGTGTACATACAAAACCAGGAAATGGTTGTGCCGGGACTTGAACCCGTGTCTCTATCCTCTGTCCTCTTTCATCTCCTTCCTACTTACTGTCTGTATTTAGCCACATTCTTTGACTAAGTGCTCCCTGAAGACCACAAGTATCATTCATCTGGGCCTGTTGTCGCGAGAAAAGTAAACTTGTTCTTTGCTAACCACCATGTTTGAAGGACATCAGCGTGATCACCGCCGATAGGACGGAGGGTCAAATGAAAAGGAACACCAATTTCTAGACAGGAGCAGTTGGGAGCCAAGAGTGTATTGTGGAGTGACGTGTTTATTTGAGTGTAAAACTTCCCTCTTTAGGTAGTTATTAGATCTTCACATTCGTGAACATCATAAAACCCACTGATTTCAAAGGCCCAGATGCTTATTATTACAGCAACTCAGTTGTTGATGTGAGAGAAAATGAGAAGTATGTTGCTGCACCACTAAATCAATGGCTGGGAACGGCTGAAACCAAACAAAAAGAATTCACGGTGGCCAGATAGGGCTATTCTCTTCTGACTGTCCCAGGGGACTCAAACAGAATCCATTTGTTTGATTGTTTGTTTTTCAGTTTCACTCGTGTAGCGTACTTATCCACACACCTTCGGCTTGTAGTTTGTCTGTGTCCTTGGATCTCAAGTGAGTCTCCTGTAAGTAAGCACGTAGGTATCTTGAGTTTTCATCCCTTCTTTTAACCCTGTGTCTTTTGTTTGCTGCACTCAGTGCCTGACCTTTTTTTCTGATGATTCAGAGCTGTGCACTTATTGCACTTAAAGAATTATTTTTATCATTAAGCTAAAATCACTTGAAGAACATTATGTTTACTATGCTCCCCCCTTCACCAAGTACCCCTGAAAAACCTCTTCAGTCGCTGTCGATCTGCATAGTTGGATGCTGTAGACCCCTTCACCATGTCCCTCCCAACAGACCCCGTTACAGTCGCTGTCCATCAGTGAGTAGTAAGATGCTATATGATCTCTACTAGCCTTCTCTGTGTTGTACAGCACTCCCCATGCCCCCTCGACCCCAAGCATTATACATGCTAAAACTAATGCCCCCATTCTTTCTCCTCACACTTATCCCTCCCTTCAGACCCACCCTGCCCAGTCCTTTTCCCTTTGGTAACTTTTAGTCAACTCTCGGGTTCTGTGAGTCTGCTGCTGTTTTTTTCCTTCACTTTTTCTTTGTTGTTATACTCCACACATGAGTGAAAACACCTGGTACTTGTCTTTCTCCGCCTGGCCTATTTCTCTGAACATACTACCGTCTAGCTCCATCCAGGTCATTGCAAATGGTCGTATTTGTTTTCTTCTTAAGGCTGCATACTGCACTTTTTAAACTGGATTTCATTCTTCCTTTTTGTTTGTAGTTTAGCTATGTTATTCACCATTCAACTCCTGGTTATGAACAATAGCTTTGTGTCAATCGATATGTATCTGTATCTATCTATCTAATGGTCTGTCTGTCTATGTATGTATGTATGTATGTATGTATGTACCTATGTATCTATGTATCTATCTTCCTATCATCTATCTATGATGTCTATCATCTATCAATCTATGTACCTATCTATCTATCTTTCATCTGTCATCTGTGTACCTATCTATCTATGAATCAAACATCTTTTTGTCTGCCCATCTATCCTTCTGTACAGAACAGTTAACAACATAGCCTATGTCTCTTCCCTACATTATGCTTCCAGAAATCTTGTAAGGTAACTAAGCCATAAAGAGAGCACTGTGTTCACCGATACACTTTCATGTAGAGTCAGCAGCGTGTGCTTACAAAACCAGTAAATGGAGGTGAAAGGACATGAACCTGTATCTCTGTCCTCTGTCCTCTTATACTTCCTGCTCGCTTGGTGACTTTATTTAGCCACATTCAGTGAGTAAGTGATCCCTGAAGACCACAAGTATCCTTCGTCTGGTCCGGTTGTCGACAGAAATGTGTACTTGTTTCTTTGCACACCACCATGTTTGAGGGACATCGGCGTGATCACTGCTGATAGGTGCAGGGACAAATATAAAGGAACACCTATTTCAGGACAGGAGCAGTTGGGAACAAAGAGCGTGTTGTGGAGTGAAGTGTTTATTTGAGGGTCCAAACTTCCCTCCTTAGGTGGTTATTACTTCTTTACATTCGTGAACATCATAAAAAGCAATGATTTTAAAAGCCCAGACGCATATTGTTACAGCATTTCATTTGTTGAGGTGAGAGGAAATGAGAAGGAACTTGCTGCCCCACTAAATCTATGCCTGAGCACTGCTGACATCAAACAAAAAGAATTCACGGTGGCTAGATAGGGCTATTTTCTACTGACTCTCTCTGGGGACTCAAACAGAATTCATTTGTTTGTTTGTTTCTTATTTTCACTTGTATAGGTAATCTGTCCCCGCCCCTTCAGCTTGTAGTTTGTCTGTGTCCTTGGATCTCCAGTGAGACTCCAGTAAGGGAGCACGTAGGAGGTCATGAGTTTTCATCAGTTCTTCTAACACTGGGTCTTTTGATTGGAGCACTCAAAGCCTGTACTTTTATTCTGATATTTGAGAGCTGTGCTCTTACTGCACTTTGAAATATTTTCTGTTCTCATTAATATACAATCACATGCAGAACATTATGTTTTCCAGTCTACACCCTTCACCAAGTCCCCGGCAAAAGCCAGTTACAGTCGCTGTCCGTCAGCGTGTACTAAGATGCTGTAGAATCACTACTTGTCTTCTCTGTGTTATGCAGCCGTACAAATGACCCCCCAAGTTACACACTATACATGCTAATCCTAATGCCCCCATTCTTTTTCACCGCCCTTATTACTCCCTTCCCACAAACCCTCCCCAGTTCCTCTCTTTTTGGTAACTGTTAGTCCACTCTCGGGTTCTCTGAGTCTGCTGCTGTCTTTTCCTTCAGTTTTTCTTTGTTATCATACTCCACACATGAGTGAAATCATTTGGTACATGTATTTCTCCTCCTTGAATATTTGACTGAGCATAATACCCTCTAGCTCCATCCACGTTATTGCAAATGATAGGATTTGTTTATTCTTATGGCTACCTACTGCACTTTTTAAACTGGATTTCATTCTTCTTCTTTGTTTGTAGTTTCGCTATGTGCTTTCACCATTGCTCTCCTGGTTATGAGCAGTAGCTTTGTGTTAATCGATATGTACCTATATCTATCTATCTGTCTGTCTATCTATTTATCAATCAATCAATCAATCAATCTTCTTTTTGTCTGCCCATCTGTCCTTGTGTACAGAACAGTTAACCATATATCCTATATCACTTTCCTACACTATGCTTCCAAAAATCTTGCAAAGTATCTAGGCTGTAGAGAGAGCACTGGGTTCACCGAGACACTTGCAGGTCGAGTCGGCCGCGTGTACATACAAAACCAGGAAATGGTTGTGCCGGGACTTGAACCCGTGTCTCTATCCTCTGTCCTCTTTCATCTCCTTCTAACTTACTGTCTGTATTTAGCCACATTCTTTGACTAAGTGCTCCCTGAAGACCACAAGTATCATTCATCTGGGCCTGTTGTCGCGAGAAAAGTAAACTTGTTCTTTGCTAACCACCATGTTTGAAGGACATCAGCGTGATCACCGCCGATAGGACGGAGGGTCAAATGAAAAGGAACACCAATTTCTAGACAGGAGCAGTTGGGAGCCAAGAGTGTATTGTGGAGTGACGTGTTTATTTGAGTGTAAAACTTCCCTCTTTAGGTAGTTATTAGATCTTCACATTCGTGAACATCATAAAACCCACTGATTTCAAAGGCCCAGATGCTTATTATTACAGCAACTCAGTTGTTGATGTGAGAGAAAATGAGAAGTATGTTGCTGCACCACTAAATCAATGGCTGGGAACGGCTGAAACCAAACAAAAAGAATTCACGGTGGCCAGATAGGGCTATTCTCTTCTGACTGTCCCAGGGGACTCAAACAGAATCCATTTGTTTGATTGTTTGTTTTTCAGTTTCACTCGTGTAGCGTACTTATCCACACACCTTCGGCTTGTAGTTTGTCTGTGTCCTTGGATCTCAAGTGAGTCTCCTGTAAGTAAGCACGTAGGTATCTTGAGTTTTCATCCCTTCTTTTAACCCTGTGTCTTTTGTTTGCTGCACTCAGTGCCTGACCTTTTTTTCTGATGATTCAGAGCTGTGCACTTATTGCACTTAAAGAATTATTTTTATCATTAAGCTAAAATCACTTGAAGAACATTATGTTTACTATGCTCCCCCCTTCACCAAGTACCCCTGAAAAACCTCTTCAGTCGCTGTCGATCTGCATAGTTGGATGCTGTAGACCCCTTCACCATGTCCCTCCCAACAGACCCCGTTACAGTCGCTGTCCATCAGTGAGTAGTAAGATGCTATATGATCTCTACTAGCCTTCTCTGTGTTGTACAGCACTCCCCATGCCCCCTCGACCCCAAGCATTATACATGCTAAAACTAATGCCCCCATTCTTTCTCCTCACACTTATCCCTCCCTTCAGACCCACCCTGCCCAGTCCTTTTCCCTTTGGTAACTTTTAGTCAACTCTCGGGTTCTGTGAGTCTGCTGCTGTTTTTTTCCTTCACTTTTTCTTTGTTGTTATACTCCACACATGAGTGAAAACACCTGGTACTTGTCTTTCTCCGCCTGGCCTATTTCTCTGAACATACTACCGTCTAGCTCCATCCAGGTCATTGCAAATGGTCGTATTTGTTTTCTTCTTAAGGCTGCATACTGCACTTTTTAAACTGGATTTCATTCTTCCTTTTTGTTTGTAGTTTAGCTATGTTATTCACCATTCAACTCCTGGTTATGAACAATAGCTTTGTGTCAATCGATATGTATCGGTATCTATCTATCTAATGGTCTGTCTGTCTATGTATGTATGTATGTATGTATGTATGTATGTACCTATGTATCTATGTATCTATCTTCCTATCATCTATCTATGATGTCTATCATCTATCAATCTATGTACCTATCTATCTATCTTTCATCTGTCATCTGTGTACCTATCTATCTATGAATCAAACATCTTTTTGTCTGCCCATCTATCCTTCTGTACAGAACAGTTAACAACATAGCCTATGTCTCTTCCCTACATTATGCTTCCAGAAATCTTGTAAGGTAACTAAGCCATAAAGAGAGCACTGTGTTCACCGATACACTTTCATGTAGAGTCAGCAGCGTGTGCTTACAAAACCAGTAAATGGAGGTGAAAGGACATGAACCTGTATCTCTGTCCTCTGTCCTCTTATACTTCCTGCTCGCTTGGTGACTTTATTTAGCCACATTCAGTGAGTAAGTGATCCCTGAAGACCACAAGTATCCTTCGTCTGGTCCGGTTGTCGACAGAAATGTGTACTTGTTTCTTTGCACACCACCATGTTTGAGGGACATCGGCGTGATCACTGCTGATAGGTGCAGGGACAAATATAAAGGAACACCTATTTCAGGACAGGAGCAGTTGGGAACAAAGAGCGTGTTGTGGAGTGAAGTGTTTATTTGAGGGTCCAAACTTCCCTCCTTAGGTGGTTATTACTTCTTTACATTCGTGAACATCATAAAAAGCAATGATTTTAAAAGCCCAGACGCATATTGTTACAGCATTTCATTTGTTGAGGTGAGAGGAAATGAGAAGGAACTTGCTGCCCCACTAAATCTATGCCTGAGCACTGCTGACATCAAACAAAAAGAATTCACGGTGGCTAGATAGGGCTATTTTCTACTGACTCTCTCTGGGGACTCAAACAGAATTCATTTGTTTGTTTGTTTCTTATTTTCACTTGTATAGGTAATCTGTCCCCGCCCCTTCAGCTTGTAGTTTGTCTGTGTCCTTGGATCTCCAGTGAGACTCCAGTAAGGGAGCACGTAGGAGGTCATGAGTTTTCATCAGTTCTTCTAACACTGGGTCTTTTGATTGGAGCACTCAAAGCCTGTACTTTTATTCTGATATTTGAGAGCTGTGCTCTTACTGCACTTTGAAATATTTTCTGTTCTCATTAATATACAATCACATGCAGAACATTATGTTTTCCAGTCTACACCCTTCACCAAGTCCCCGGCAAAAGCCAGTTACAGTCGCTGTCCGTCAGCGTGTACTAAGATGCTGTAGAATCACTACTTGTCTTCTCTGTGTTATGCAGCCGTACAAATGACCCCCCAAGTTACACACTATACATGCTAATCCTAATGCCCCCATTCTTTTTCCCCGCCCTTATTACTCCCTTCCCACAAACCCTCCCCAGTTCCTCTCTTTTTGGTAACTGTTAGTCCACTCTCGGGTTCTCTGAGTCTGCTGCTGTCTTTTCCTTCAGTTTTTCTTTGTTATCATACTCCACACATGAGTGAAATCATTTGGTACATGTATTTCTCCTCCTTGAATATTTGACTGAGCATAATACCCTCTAGCTCCATCCACGTTATTGCAAATGATAGGATTTGTTTATTCTTATGGCTACCTACTGCACTTTTTAAACTGGATTTCATTCTTCTTCTTTGTTTGTAGTTTCGCTATGTGCTTTCACCATTGCTCTCCTGGTTATGAGCAGTAGCTTTGTGTTAATCGATATGTACCTATATCTATCTATCTGTCTGTCTATCTATTTATCAATCAATCAATCAATCAATCTTCTTTTTGTCTGCCCATCTGTCCTTGTGTACAGAACAGTTAACCATATATCCTATATCACTTTCCTACACTATGCTTCCAAAAATCTTGCAAAGTATCTAGGCTGTAGAGAGAGCACTGGGTTCACCGAGACACTTGCAGGTCGAGTCGGCCGCGTGTACATACAAAACCAGGAAATGGTTGTGCCGGGACTTGAACCCGTGTCTCTATCCTCTGTCCTCTTTCATCTCCTTCTAACTTACTGTCTGTATTTAGCCACATTCTTTGACTAAGTGCTCCCTGAAGACCACAAGTATCATTCATCTGGGCCTGTTGTCGCGAGAAAAGTAAACTTGTTCTTTGCTAACCACCATGTTTGAAGGACATCAGCGTGATCACCGCCGATAGGACGGAGGGTCAAATGAAAAGGAACACCAATTTCTAGACAGGAGCAGTTGGGAGCCAAGAGTGTATTGTGGAGTGACGTGTTTATTTGAGTGTAAAACTTCCCTCTTTAGGTAGTTATTAGATCTTCACATTCGTGAACATCATAAAACCCACTGATTTCAAAGGCCCAGATGCTTATTATTACAGCAACTCAGTTGTTGATGTGAGAGAAAATGAGAAGTATGTTGCTGCACCACTAAATCAATGGCTGGGAACGGCTGAAACCAAACAAAAAGAATTCACGGTGGCCAGATAGGGCTATTCTCTTCTGACTGTCCCAGGGGACTCAAACAGAATCCATTTGTTTGATTGTTTGTTTTTCAGTTTCACTCGTGTAGCGTACTTATCCACACACCTTCGGCTTGTAGTTTGTCTGTGTCCTTGGATCTCAAGTGAGTCTCCTGTAAGTAAGCACGTAGGTATCTTGAGTTTTCATCCCTTCTTTTAACCCTGTGTCTTTTGTTTGCTGCACTCAGTGCCTGACCTTTTTTTCTGATGATTCAGAGCTGTGCACTTATTGCACTTAAAGAATTATTTTTATCATTAAGCTAAAATCACTTGAAGAACATTATGTTTACTATGCTCCCCCCTTCACCAAGTACCCCTGAAAAACCTCTTCAGTCGCTGTCGATCTGCATAGTTGGATGCTGTAGACCCCTTCACCATGTCCCTCCCAACAGACCCCGTTACAGTCGCTGTCCATCAGTGAGTAGTAAGATGCTATATGATCTCTACTAGCCTTCTCTGTGTTGTACAGCACTCCCCATGCCCCCTCGACCCCAAGCATTATACATGCTAAAACTAATGCCCCCATTCTTTCTCCTCACACTTATCCCTCCCTTCAGACCCACCCTGCCCAGTCCTTTTCCCTTTGGTAACTTTTAGTCAACTCTCGGGTTCTGTGAGTCTGCTGCTGTTTTTTTCCTTCACTTTTTCTTTGTTGTTATACTCCACACATGAGTGAAAACACCTGGTACTTGTCTTTCTCCGCCTGGCCTATTTCTCTGAACATACTACCGTCTAGCTCCATCCAGGTCATTGCAAATGGTCGTATTTGTTTTCTTCTTAAGGCTGCATACTGCACTTTTTAAACTGGATTTCATTCTTCCTTTTTGTTTGTAGTTTAGCTATGTTATTCACCATTCAACTCCTGGTTATGAACAATAGCTTTGTGTCAATCGATATGTATCTGTATCTATCTATCTAATGGTCTGTCTGTCTATGTATGTATGTATGTATGTATGTATGTATGTACCTATGTATCTATGTATCTATCTTCCTATCATCTATCTATGATGTCTATCATCTATCAATCTATGTACCTATCTATCTATCTTTCATCTGTCATCTGTGTACCTATCTATCTATGAATCAAACATCTTTTTGTCTGCCCATCTATCCTTCTGTACAGAACAGTTAACAACATAGCCTATGTCTCTTCCCTACATTATGCTTCCAGAAATCTTGTAAGGTAACTAAGCCATAAAGAGAGCACTGTGTTCACCGATACACTTTCATGTAGAGTCAGCAGCGTGTGCTTACAAAACCAGTAAATGGAGGTGAAAGGACATGAACCTGTATCTCTGTCCTCTGTCCTCTTATACTTCCTGCTCGCTTGGTGACTTTATTTAGCCACATTCAGTGAGTAAGTGATCCCTGAAGACCACAAGTATCCTTCGTCTGGTCCGGTTGTCGACAGAAATGTGTACTTGTTTCTTTGCACACCACCATGTTTGAGGGACATCGGCGTGATCACTGCTGATAGGTGCAGGGACAAATATAAAGGAACACCTATTTCAGGACAGGAGCTGTTGGGAACAAAGAGCGTGTTGTGGAGTGAAGTGTTTATTTGAGGGTCCAAACTTCCCTCCTTAGGTGGTTATTACTTCTTTACATTCGTGAACATCATAAAAAGCAATGATTTTAAAAGCCCAGACGCATATTGTTACAGCATTTCATTTGTTGAGGTGAGAGGAAATGAGAAGGAACTTGCTGCCCCACTAAATCTATGCCTGAGCACTGCTGACATCAAACAAAAAGAATTCACGGTGGCTAGATAGGGCTATTTTCTACTGACTCTCTCTGGGGACTCAAACAGAATTCATTTGTTTGTTTGTTTCTTATTTTCACTTGTATAGGTAATCTGTCCCCGCCCCTTCAGCTTGTAGTTTGTCTGTGTCCTTGGATCTCCAGTGAGACTCCAGTAAGGGAGCACGTAGGATTTCATGAGTTTTCATCAGTTCTTCTAACACTGGGTCTTTTGATTGGAGCACTCAAAGCCTGTACTTTTATTCTGATATTTGAGAGCTATGCTCTTACTGCACTTTGAAATATTTTCTGTTCTCATTAATATACAATCACATGCAGAACATTATGTTTTCCAGTCTACACCCTTCACCAAGTCCCCGGCAAAAGCCAGTTACAGTCGCTGTCCGTCAGCGTGTACTAAGATGCTGTAGAATCACTACTTGTCTTCTCTGTGTTATGCAGCCATACAAATGACCCCCCAAGTTACACACTATACATGCTAATCCTAATGCCCCCATTCTTTTTCCCCGCCCTTATTACTCCCTTCCCACAAACCCTCCCCAGTTCCTCTCTTTTTGGTAACTGTTAGTCCACTCTCGGGTTCTCTGAGTCTGCTGCTGTCTTTTCCTTCAGTTTTTCTTTGTTATCATACTCCACACATGAGTGAAATCATTTGGTACATGTATTTCTCCTCCTTGAATATTTGACTGAGCATAATACCCTCTAGCTCCATCCACGTTATTGCAAATGATAGGATTTGTTTATTCTTATGGCTACCTACTGCACTTTTTAAACTGGATTTCATTCTTCTTCTTTGTTTGTAGTTTCGCTATGTGCTTTCACCATTGCTCTCCTGGTTATGAGCAGTAGCTTTGTGTTAATCGATATGTACCTATATCTATCTATCTGTCTGTCTATCTATTTATCAATCAATCAATCAATCAATCTTCTTTTTGTCTGCCCATCTGTCCTTGTGTACAGAACAGTTAACCATATATCCTATATCACTTTCCTACACTATGCTTCCAAAAATCTTGCAAAGTATCTAGGCTGTAGAGAGAGCACTGGGTTCACCGAGACACTTGCAGGTCGAGTCGGCCGCGTGTACATACAAAACCAGGAAATGGTTGTGCCGGGACTTGAACCCGTGTCTCTATCCTCTGTCCTCTTTCATCTCCTTCTAACTTACTGTCTGTATTTAGCCACATTCTTTGACTAAGTGCTCCCTGAAGACCACAAGTATCATTCACCTGAGCCTGTTGTCGCGAGAAAAGTAAACTTGTTCTTTGCTAACCACCATGTTTGAAGGACATCAGCGTGATCACCGCCGATAGGACGGAGGGTCAAATGAAAAGGAACACCAATTTCTAGACAGGAGCAGTTGGGAGCCAAGAGTGTATTGTGGAGTGACGTGTTTATTTGAGTGTAAAACTTCCCTCTTTAGGTAGTTATTAGATCTTCACAATTCGTGAACATCATAAAACCCACTGATTTCAAAGGCCCAGATGCTTATTATTACAGCAACTCAGTTGTTGATGTGAGAGAAAATGAGAAGTATGTTGCTGCACCACTAAATCAATGGCTGGGAACGGCTGAAACCAAACAAAAAGAATTCACGGTGGCCAGATAGGGCTATTCTCTTCTGACTGTCCCAGGGGACTCAAACAGAATCCATTTGTTTGATTGTTTGTTTTTCAGTTTCACTCGTGTAGCGTACTTATCCACACACCTTCGGCTTGTAGTTTGTCTGTGTCCTTGGATCTCAAGTGAGTCTCCTGTAAGTAAGCACATAGGTATCTTGAGTTTTCATCCCTTCTTTTAACCCTGTGTCTTTTGTTTGCTGCACTCAGTGCCTGACCTTTTTTTCTGATGATTCAGAGCTGTGCACTTATTGCACTTAAAGAATTATTTTTATCATTAAGCTAAAATCACTTGAAGAACATTATGTTTACTATGCTCCCCCCTTCACCAAGTACCCCTGAAAAACCTCTTCAGTCGCTGTCGATCTGCATAGTTGGATGCTGTAGACCCCTTCACCATGTCCCTCCCAACAGACCCCGTTACAGTCGCTGTCCATCAGTGAGTAGTAAGATGCTATATGATCTCTACTAGCCTTCTCTGTGTTGTACAGCACTCCCCATGCCCCCTCGACCCCAAGCATTATACATGCTAAAACTAATGCCCCCATTCTTTCTCCTCACACTTATCCCTCCCTTCAGACCCACCCTGCCCAGTCCTTTTCCCTTTGGTAACTTTTAGTCAACTCTCGGGTTCTGTGAGTCTGCTGCTGTTTTTTTCCTTCACTTTTTCTTTGTTGTTATACTCCACACATGAGTGAAAACACCTGGTACTTGTCTTTCTCCGCCTGGCCTATTTCTCTGAACATACTACCGTCTAGCTCCATCCAGGTCATTGCAAATGGTCGTATTTGTTTTCTTCTTAAGGCTGCATACTGCACTTTTTAAACTGGATTTCATTCTTCCTTTTTGTTTGTAGTTTAGCTATGTTATTCACCATTCAACTCCTGGTTATGAACAATAGCTTTGTGTCAATCGATATGTATCTGTATCTATCTATCTAATGGTCTGTCTGTCTATGTATGTATGTATGTATGTATGTATGTATGTACCTATGTATCTATGTATCTATCTTCCTATCATCTATCTATGATGTCTATCATCTATCAATCTATGTACCTATCTATCTATCTTTCATCTGTCATCTGTGTACCTATCTATCTATGAATCAAACATCTTTTTGTCTGCCCATCTATCCTTCTGTAGAGAACAGTTAACAACATAGCCTATGTCTCTTCCCTACATTATGCTTCCAGAAATCTTGTAAGGTAACTAAGCCATAAAGAGAGCACTGTGTTCACCGATACACTTTCATGTAGAGTCAGCAGCGTGTGCTTACAAAACCAGTAAATGGAGGTGAAAGGACATGAACCTGTATCTCTGTCCTCTGTCCTCTTATACTTCCTGCTCGCTTGGTGACTTTATTTAGCCACATTCAGTGAGTAAGTGATCCCTGAAGACCACAAGTATCCTTCGTCTGGTCCGGTTGTCGACAGAAATGTGTACTTGTTTCTTTGCACACCACCATGTTTGAGGGACATCGGCGTGATCACTGCTGATAGGTGCAGGGACAAATATAAAGGAACACCTATTTCAGGACAGGAGCTGTTGGGAACAAAGAGTGTGTTGTGGAGTGAAGTGTTTATTTGAGGGTCCAAACTTCCCTCCTTAGGTGGTTATTACTTCTTTACATTCGTGAACATCATAAAAAGCAATGATTTTAAAAGCCCAGACGCATATTGTTACAGCATTTCATTTGTTGAGGTGAGAGGAAATGAGAAGGAACTTGCTGCCCCACTAAATCTATGCCTGAGCACTGCTGACATCAAACAAAAAGAATTCACGGTGGCTAGATAGGGCTATTTTCTACTGACTCTCTCTGGGGACTCAAACAGAATTCATTTGTTTGTTTGTTTCTTATTTTCACTTGTATAGGTAATCTGTCCCCGCCCCTTCAGCTTGTAGTTTGTCTGTGTCCTTGGATCTCCAGTGAGACTCCAGTAAGGGAGCACGTAGGATTTCATGAGTTTTCATCAGTTCTTCTAACACTGGGTCTTTTGATTGGAGCACTCAAAGCCTGTACTTTTATTCTGATATTTGAGAGCTATGCTCTTACTGCACTTTGAAATATTTTCTGTTCTCATTAATATACAATCACATGCAGAACATTATGTTTTCCAGTCTACACCCTTCACCAAGTCCCCGGCAAAAGCCAGTTACAGTCGCTGTCCGTCAGCGTGTACTAAGATGCTGTAGAATCACTACTTGTCTTCTCTGTGTTATGCAGCCATACAAATGACCCCCCAAGTTACACACTATACATGCTAATCCTAATGCCCCCATTCTTTTTCCCCGCCCTTATTACTCCCTTCCCACAAACCCTCCCCAGTTCCTCTCTTTTTGGTAACTGTTAGTCCACTCTCGGGTTCTCTGAGTCTGCTGCTGTCTTTTCCTTCAGTTTTTCTTTGTTATCATACTCCACACATGAGTGAAATCATTTGGTACATGTATTTCTCCTCCTTGAATATTTGACTGAGCATAATACCCTCTAGCTCCATCCACGTTATTGCAAATGATAGGATTTGTTTATTCTTATGGCTACCTACTGCACTTTTTAAACTGGATTTCATTCTTCTTCTTTGTTTGTAGTTTCGCTATGTGCTTTCACCATTGCTCTCCTGGTTATGAGCAGTAGCTTTGTGTTAATCGATATGTACCTATATCTATCTATCTGTCTGTCTATCTATTTATCAATCAATCAATCAATCAATCTTCTTTTTGTCTGCCCATCTGTCCTTGTGTACAGAACAGTTAACCATATATCCTATATCACTTTCCTACACTATGCTTCCAAAAATCTTGCAAAGTATCTAGGCTGTAGAGAGAGCACTGGGTTCACCGAGACACTTGCAGGTCGAGTCGGCCGCGTGTACATACAAAACCAGGAAATGGTTGTGCCGGGACTTGAACCCGTGTCTCTATCCTCTGTCCTCTTTCATCTCCTTCTAACTTACTGTCTGTATTTAGCCACATTCTTTGACTAAGTGCTCCCTGAAGACCACAAGTATCATTCACCTGAGCCTGTTGTCGCGAGAAAAGTAAACTTGTTCTTTGCTAACCACCATGTTTGAAGGACATCAGCGTGATCACCGCCGATAGGACGGAGGGTCAAATGAAAAGGAACACCAATTTCTAGACAGGAGCAGTTGGGAGCCAAGAGTGTATTGTGGAGTGACGTGTTTATTTGAGTGTAAAACTTCCCTCTTTAGGTAGTTATTAGATCTTCACAATTCGTGAACATCATAAAACCCACTGATTTCAAAGGCCCAGATGCTTATTATTACAGCAACTCAGTTGTTGATGTGAGAGAAAATGAGAAGTATGTTGCTGCACCACTAAATCAATGGCTGGGAACGGCTGAAACCAAACAAAAAGAATTCACGGTGGCCAGATAGGGCTATTCTCTTCTGACTGTCCCAGGGGACTCAAACAGAATCCATTTGTTTGATTGTTTGTTTTTCAGTTTCACTCGTGTAGCGTACTTATCCACACACCTTCGGCTTGTAGTTTGTCTGTGTCCTTGGATCTCAAGTGAGTCTCCTGTAAGTAAGCACGTAGGTATCTTGAGTTTTCATCCCTTCTTTTAACCCTGTGTCTTTTGTTTGCTGCACTCAGTGCCTGACCTTTTTTTCTGATGATTCAGAGCTGTGCACTTATTGCACTTAAAGAATTATTTTTATCATTAAGCTAAAATCACTTGAAGAACATTATGTTTACTATGCTCCCCCCTTCACCAAGTACCCCTGAAAAACCTCTTCAGTCGCTGTCGATCTGCATAGTTGGATGCTGTAGACCCCTTCACCATGTCCCTCCCAACAGACCCCGTTACAGTCGCTGTCCATCAGTGAGTAGTAAGATGCTATATGATCTCTACTAGCCTTCTCTGTGTTGTACAGCACTCCCCATGCCCCCTCGACCCCAAGCATTATACATGCTAAAACTAATGCCCCCATTCTTTCTCCTCACACTTATCCCTCCCTTCAGACCCACCCTGCCCAGTCCTTTTCCCTTTGGTAACTTTTAGTCAACTCTCGGGTTCTGTGAGTCTGCTGCTGTTTTTTTCCTTCACTTTTTCTTTGTTGTTATACTCCACACATGAGTGAAAACACCTGGTACTTGTCTTTCTCCGCCTGGCCTATTTCTCTGAACATACTACCGTCTAGCTCCATCCAGGTCATTGCAAATGGTCGTATTTGTTTTCTTCTTAAGGCTGCATACTGCACTTTTTAAACTGGATTTCATTCTTCCTTTTTGTTTGTAGTTTAGCTATGTTATTCACCATTCAACTCCTGGTTATGAACAATAGCTTTGTGTCAATCGATATGTATCTGTATCTATCTATCTAATGGTCTGTCTGTCTATGTATGTATGTATGTATGTATGTATGTATGTACCTATGTATCTATGTATCTATCTTCCTATCATCTATCTATGATGTCTATCATCTATCAATCTATGTACCTATCTATCTATCTTTCATCTGTCATCTGTGTACCTATCTATCTATGAATCAAACATCTTTTTGTCTGCCCATCTATCCTTCTGTACAGAACAGTTAACAACATAGCCTATGTCTCTTCCCTACATTATGCTTCCAGAAATCTTGTAAGGTAACTAAGCCATAAAGAGAGCACTGTGTTCACCGATACACTTTCATGTAGAGTCAGCAGCGTGTGCTTACAAAACCAGTAAATGGAGGTGAAAGGACATGAACCTGTATCTCTGTCCTCTGTCCTCTTATACTTCCTGCTCGCTTGGTGACTTTATTTAGCCACATTCAGTGAGTAAGTGATCCCTGAAGACCACAAGTATCCTTCGTCTGGTCCGGTTGTCGACAGAAATGTGTACTTGTTTCTTTGCACACCACCATGTTTGAGGGACATCGGCGTGATCACTGCTGATAGGTGCAGGGACAAATATAAAGGAACACCTATTTCAGGACAGGAGCTGTTGGGAACAAAGAGTGTGTTGTGGAGTGAAGTGTTTATTTGAGGGTCCAAACTTCCCTCCTTAGGTGGTTATTACTTCTTTACATTCGTGAACATCATAAAAAGCAATGATTTTAAAAGCCCAGACGCATATTGTTACAGCATTTCATTTGTTGAGGTGAGAGGAAATGAGAAGGAACTTGCTGCCCCACTAAATCTATGCCTGAGCACTGCTGACATCAAACAAAAAGAATTCACGGTGGCTAGATAGGGCTATTTTCTACTGACTCTCTCTGGGGACTCAAACAGAATTCATTTGTTTGTTTGTTTCTTATTTTCACTTGTATAGGTAATCTGTCCCCGCCCCTTCAGCTTGTAGTTTGTCTGTGTCCTTGGATCTCCAGTGAGACTCCAGTAAGGGAGCACGTAGGATTTCATGAGTTTTCATCAGTTCTTCTAACACTGGGTCTTTTGATTGGAGCACTCAAAGCCTGTACTTTTATTCTGATATTTGAGAGCTATGCTCTTACTGCACTTTGAAATATTTTCTGTTCTCATTAATATACAATCACATGCAGAACATTATGTTTTCCAGTCTACACCCTTCACCAAGTCCCCGGCAAAAGCCAGTTACAGTCGCTGTCCGTCAGCGTGTACTAAGATGCTGTAGAATCACTACTTGTCTTCTCTGTGTTATGCAGCCATACAAATGACCCCCCAAGTTACACACTATACATGCTAATCCTAATGCCCCCATTCTTTTTCCCCGCCCTTATTACTCCCTTCCCACAAACCCTCCCCAGTTCCTCTCTTTTTGGTAACTGTTAGTCCACTCTCGGGTTCTCTGAGTCTGCTGCTGTCTTTTCCTTCAGTTTTTCTTTGTTATCATACTCCACACATGAGTGAAATCATTTGGTACATGTATTTCTCCTCCTTGAATATTTGACTGAGCATAATACCCTCTAGCTCCATCCACGTTATTGCAAATGATAGGATTTGTTTATTCTTATGGCTACCTACTGCACTTTTTAAACTGGATTTCATTCTTCTTCTTTGTTTGTAGTTTCGCTATGTGCTTTCACCATTGCTCTCCTGGTTATGAGCAGTAGCTTTGTGTTAATCGATATGTACCTATATCTATCTATCTGTCTGTCTATCTATTTATCAATCAATCAATCAATCAATCTTCTTTTTGTCTGCCCATCTGTCCTTGTGTACAGAACAGTTAACCATATATCCTATATCACTTTCCTACACTATGCTTCCAAAAATCTTGCAAAGTATCTAGGCTGTAGAGAGAGCACTGGGTTCACCGAGACACTTGCAGGTCGAGTCGGCCGCGTGTACATACAAAACCAGGAAATGGTTGTGCCGGGACTTGAACCCGTGTCTCTATCCTCTGTCCTCTTTCATCTCCTTCCTACTTACTGTCTGTATTTAGCCACATTCTTTGACTAAGTGCTCCCTGAAGACCACAAGTATCATTCATCTGGGCCTGTTGTCGCGAGAAAAGTAAACTTGTTCTTTGCTAACCACCATGTTTGAAGGACATCAGCGTGATCACCGCCGATAGGACGGAGGGTCAAATGAAAAGGAACACCAATTTCTAGACAGGAGCAGTTGGGAGCCAAGAGTGTATTGTGGAGTGACGTGTTTATTTGAGTGTAAAACTTCCCTCTTTAGGTAGTTATTAGATCTTCACATTCGTGAACATCATAAAACCCACTGATTTCAAAGGCCCAGATGCTTATTATTACAGCAACTCAGTTGTTGATGTGAGAGAAAATGAGAAGTATGTTGCTGCACCACTAAATCAATGGCTGGGAACGGCTGAAACCAAACAAAAAGAATTCACGGTGGCCAGATAGGGCTATTCTCTTCTGACTGTCCCAGGGGACTCAAACAGAATCCATTTGTTTGATTGTTTGTTTTTCAGTTTCACTCGTGTAGCGTACTTATCCACACACCTTCGGCTTGTAGTTTTTCTGTGTCCTTGGATCTCAAGTGAGTCTCCTGTAAGTAAGCACGTAGGTATCTTGAGTTTTCATCCCTTCTTTTAACCCTGTGTCTTTTGTTTGCTGCACTCAGTGCCTGACCTTTTTTTCTGATGATTCAGAGCTGTGCACTTATTGCACTTAAAGAATTATTTTTATCATTAAGCTAAAATCACTTGAAGAACATTATGTTTACTATGCTCCCCCCTTCACCAAGTACCCCTGAAAAACCTCTTCAGTCGCTGTCGATCTGCATAGTTGGATGCTGTAGACCCCTTCACCATGTCCCTCCCAACAGACCCCGTTACAGTCGCTGTCCATCAGTGAGTAGTAAGATGCTATATGATCTCTACTAGCCTTCTCTGTGTTGTACAGCACTCCCCATGCCCCCTCGACCCCAAGCATTATACATGCTAAAACTAATGCCCCCATTCTTTCTCCTCACACTTATCCCTCCCTTCAGACCCACCCTGCCCAGTCCTTTTCCCTTTGGTAACTTTTAGTCAACTCTCGGGTTCTGTGAGTCTGCTGCTGTTTTTTTCCTTCACTTTTTCTTTGTTGTTATACTCCACACATGAGTGAAAACACCTGGTACTTGTCTTTCTCCGCCTGGCCTATTTCTCTGAACATACTACCGTCTAGCTCCATCCAGGTCATTGCAAATGGTCGTATTTGTTTTCTTCTTAAGGCTGCATACTGCACTTTTTAAACTGGATTTCATTCTTCCTTTTTGTTTGTAGTTTAGCTATGTTATTCACCATTCAACTCCTGGTTATGAACAATAGCTTTGTGTCAATCGATATGTATCTGTATCTATCTATCTAATGGTCTGTCTGTCTATGTATGTATGTATGTATGTATGTATGTATGTACCTATGTATCTATGTATCTATCTTCCTATCATCTATCTATGATGTCTATCATCTATCAATCTATGTACCTATCTATCTATCTTTCATCTGTCATCTGTGTACCTATCTATCTATGAATCAAACATCTTTTTGTCTGCCCATCTATCCTTCTGTACAGAACAGTTAACAACATAGCCTATGTCTCTTCCCTACATTATGCTTCCAGAAATCTTGTAAGGTAACTAAGCCATAAAGAGAGCACTGTGTTCACCGATACACTTTCATGTAGAGTCAGCAGCGTGTGCTTACAAAACCAGTAAATGGAGGTGAAAGGACATGAACCTGTATCTCTGTCCTCTGTCCTCTTATACTTCCTGCTCGCTTGGTGACTTTATTTAGCCACATTCAGTGAGTAAGTGATCCCTGAAGACCACAAGTATCCTTCGTCTGGTCCGGTTGTCGACAGAAATGTGTACTTGTTTCTTTGCACACCACCATGTTTGAGGGACATCGGCGTGATCACTGCTGATAGGTGCAGGGACAAATATAAAGGAACACCTATTTCAGGACAGGAGCAGTTGGGAACAAAGAGTGTGTTGTGGAGTGAAGTGTTTATTTGAGGGTCCAAACTTCCCTCCTTAGGTGGTTATTACTTCTTTACATTCGTGAACATCATAAAAAGCAATGATTTTAAAAGCCCAGACGCATATTGTTACAGCATTTCATTTGTTGAGGTGAGAGGAAATGAGAAGGAACTTGCTGCCCCACTAAATCTATGCCTGAGCACTGCTGACATCAAACAAAAAGAATTCACGGTGGCTAGATAGGGCTATTTTCTACTGACTCTCTCTGGGGACTCAAACAGAATTCATTTGTTTGTTTGTTTCTTATTTTCACTTGTATAGGTAATCTGTCCCCGCCCCTTCAGCTTGTAGTTTGTCTGTGTCCTTGGATCTCCAGTGAGACTCCAGTAAGGGAGCACGTAGGAGGTCTTGAGTTTTCATCAGTTCTTCTAACACTGTGTCTTTTGATTGGAGCACTCAAAGCCTGTACTTTTATTCTGATATTTGAGAGCTATGCTCTTACTGCACTTTGAAATATTTTCTGTTCTCATTAATATACAATCACATGCAGAACATTATGTTTTCCAGTCTACACCCTTCACCAAGTCCCCGGCAAAAGCCAGTTACAGTCGCTGTCCGTCAGCGTGTACTAAGATGCTGTAGAATCACTACTTGTCTTCTCTGTGTTATGCAGCCATACAAATGACCCCCCAAGTTACACACTATACATGCTAATCCTAATGCCCCCATTCTTTTTCCCCGCCCTTATTACTCCCTTCCCACAAACCCTCCCCAGTTCCTCTCTTTTTGGTAACTGTTAGTCCACTCTCGGGTTCTCTGAGTCTGCTGCTGTCTTTTCCTTCAGTTTTTCTTTGTTATCATACTCCACACATGAGTGAAATCATTTGGTACATGTATTTCTCCTCCTTGAATATTTGACTGAGCATAATACCCTCTAGCTCCATCCACGTTATTGCAAATGATAGGATTTGTTTATTCTTATGGCTACCTACTGCACTTTTTAAACTGGATTTCATTCTTCTTCTTTGTTTGTAGTTTCGCTATGTGCTTTCACCATTGCTCTCCTGGTTATGAGCAGTAGCTTTGTGTTAATTGATATGTACCTATATCTATCTATCTGTCTGTCTATCTATTTATCAATCAATCAATCAATCAATCTTCTTTTTGTCTGCCCATCTGTCCTTGTGTACAGAACAGTTAACCATATATCCTATATCACTTTCCTACACTATGCTTCCAAAAATCTTGCAAAGTATCTAGGCTGTAGAGAGAGCACTGGGTTCACCGAGACACTTGCAGGTCGAGTCGGCCGCGTGTACATACAAAACCAGGAAATGGTTGTGCCGGGACTTGAACCCGTGTCTCTATCCTCTGTCCTCTTTCATCTCCTTCTAACTTACTGTCTGTATTTAGCCACATTCTTTGACTAAGTGCTCCCTGAAGACCACAAGTATCATTCACCTGGGCCTGTTGTCGCGAGAAAAGTAAACTTGTTCTTTGCTAACCACCATGTTTGAAGGACATCAGCGTGATCACCGCCGATAGGACGGAGGGTCAAATGAAAAGGAACACCAATTTCTAGACAGGAGCAGTTGGGAGCCAAGAGTGTATTGTGGAGTGACGTGTTTATTTGAGTGTAAAACTTCCCTCTTTAGGTAGTTATTAGATCTTCACATTCGTGAACATCATAAAACCCACTGATTTCAAAGGCCCAGATGCTTATTATTACAGCAACTCAGTTGTTGATGTGAGAGAAAATGAGAAGTATGTTGCTGCACCACTAAATCAATGGCTGGGAACGGCTGAAACCAAACAAAAAGAATTCACGGTGGCCAGATAGGGCTATTCTCTTCTGACTGTCCCAGGGGACTCAAACAGAATCCATTTGTTTGATTGTTTGTTTTTCAGTTTCACTCGTGTAGCGTACTTATCCACACACCTTCGGCTTGTAGTTTGTCTGTGTCCTTGGATCTCAAGTGAGTCTCCTGTAAGTAAGCACATAAGTATCTTGAGTTTTCATCCCTTCTTTTAACCCTGTGTCTTTTGTTTGCTGCACTCAGTGCCTGACCTTTTTTTCTGATGATTCAGAGCTGTGCACTTATTGCACTTAAAGAATTATTTTTATCATTAAGCTAAAATCACTTGAAGAACATTATGTTTACTATGCTCCCCCCTTCACCAAGTACCCCTGAAAAACCTCTTCAGTCGCTGTCGATCTGCATAGTTGGATGCTGTAGACCCCTTCACCATGTCCCTCCCAACAGACCCCGTTACAGTCGCTGTCCATCAGTGAGTAGTAAGATGCTATATGATCTCTACTAGCCTTCTCTGTGTTGTACAGCACTCCCCATGCCCCCTCGACCCCAAGCATTATACATGCTAAAACTAATGCCCCCATTCTTTCTCCTCACACTTATCCCTCCCTTCAGACCCACCCTGCCCAGTCCTTTTCCCTTTGGTAACTTTTAGTCAACTCTCGGGTTCTGTGAGTCTGCTGCTGTTTTTTTCCTTCACTTTTTCTTTGTTGTTATACTCCACACATGAGTGAAAACACCTGGTACTTGTCTTTCTCCGCCTGGCCTATTTCTCTGAACATACTACCGTCTAGCTCCATCCAGGTCATTGCAAATGGTCGTATTTGTTTTCTTCTTAAGGCTGCATACTGCACTTTTTAAACTGGATTTCATTCTTCCTTTTTGTTTGTAGTTTAGCTATGTTATTCACCATTCAACTCCTGGTTATGAACAATAGCTTTGTGTCAATCGATATGTATCTGTATCTATCTATCTAATGGTCTGTCTGTCTATGTATGTATGTATGTATGTATGTATGTATGTACCTATGTATCTATGTATCTATCTTCCTATCATCTATCTATGATGTCTATCATCTATCAATCTATGTACCTATCTATCTATCTTTCATCTGTCATCTGTGTACCTATCTATCTATGAATCAAACATCTTTTTGTCTGCCCATCTATCCTTCTGTACAGAACAGTTAACAACATAGCCTATGTCTCTTCCCTACATTATGCTTCCAGAAATCTTGTAAGGTAACTAAGCCATAAAGAGAGCACTGTGTTCACCGATACACTTTCATGTAGAGTCAGCAGCGTGTGCTTACAAAACCAGTAAATGGAGGTGAAAGGACATGAACCTGTATCTCTGTCCTCTGTCCTCTTATACTTCCTGCTCGCTTGGTGACTTTATTTAGCCACATTCAGTGAGTAAGTGATCCCTGAAGACCACAAGTATCCTTCGTCTGGTCCGGTTGTCGACAGAAATGTGTACTTGTTTCTTTGCACACCACCATGTTTGAGGGACATCGGCGTGATCACTGCTGATAGGTGCAGGGACAAATATAAAGGAACACCTATTTCAGGACAGGAGCAGTTGGGAACAAAGAGTGTGTTGTGGAGTGAAGTGTTTATTTGAGGGTCCAAACTTCCCTCCTTAGGTGGTTATTACTTCTTTACATTCGTGAACATCATAAAAAGCAATGATTTTAAAAGCCCAGACGCATATTGTTACAGCATTTCATTTGTTGAGGTGAGAGGAAATGAGAAGGAACTTGCTGCCCCACTAAATCTATGCCTGAGCACTGCTGACATCAAACAAAAAGAATTCACGGTGGCTAGATAGGGCTATTTTCTACTGACTCTCTCTGGGGACTCAAACAGAATTCATTTGTTTGTTTGTTTCTTATTTTCACTTGTATAGGTAATCTGTCCCCGCCCCTTCAGCTTGTAGTTTGTCTGTGTCCTTGGATCTCCAGTGAGACTCCAGTAAGGGAGCACGTAGGAGGTCATGAGTTTTCATCAGTTCTTCTAACACTGGGTCTTTTGATTGGAGCACTCAAAGCCTGTACTTTTATTCTGATATTTGAGAGCTGTGCTCTTACTGCACTTTGAAATATTTTCTGTTCTCATTAATATACAATCACATGCAGAACATTATGTTTTCCAGTCTACACCCTTCACCAAGTCCCCGGCAAAAGCCAGTTACAGTCGCTGTCCGTCAGCGTGTACTAAGATGCTGTAGAATCACTACTTGTCTTCTCTGTGTTATGCAGCCGTACAAATGACCCCCCAAGTTACACACTATACATGCTAATCCTAATGCCCCCATTCTTTTTCCCCGCCCTTATTACTCCCTTCCCACAAACCCTCCCCAGTTCCTCTCTTTTTGGTAACTGTTAGTCCACTCTCGGGTTCTCTGAGTCTGCTGCTGTCTTTTCCTTCAGTTTTTCTTTGTTATCATACTCCACACATGAGTGAAATCATTTGGTACATGTATTTCTCCTCCTTGAATATTTGACTGAGCATAATACCCTCTAGCTCCATCCACGTTATTGCAAATGATAGGATTTGTTTATTCTTATGGCTACCTACAGCACTTTTTAAACTGGATTTCATTCTTCTTCTTTGTTTGTAGTTTCGCTATGTGCTTTCACCATTGCTCTCCTGGTTATGAGCAGTAGCTTTGTGTTAATCGATATGTACCTATATCTATCTATCTGTCTGTCTATCTATTTATCAATCAATCAATCAATCAATCTTCTTTTTGTCTGCCCATCTGTCCTTGTGTACAGAACAGTTAACCATATATCCTATATCACTTTCCTACACTATGCTTCCAAAAATCTTGCAAAGTATCTAGGCTGTAGAGAGAGCACTGGGTTCACCGAGACACTTGCAGGTCGAGTCGGCCGCGTGTACATACAAAACCAGGAAATGGTTGTGCCGGGACTTGAACCCGTGTCTCTATCCTCTGTCCTCTTTCATCTCCTTCCTACTTACTGTCTGTATTTAGCCACATTCTTTGACTAAGTGCTCCCTGAAGACCACAAGTATCATTCATCTGGGCCTGTTGTCGCGAGAAAAGTAAACTTGTTCTTTGCTAACCACCATGTTTGAAGGACATCAGCGTGATCACCGCCGATAGGACGGAGGGTCAAATGAAAAGGAACACCAATTTCTAGACAGGAGCAGTTGGGAGCCAAGAGTGTATTGTGGAGTGACGTGTTTATTTGAGTGTAAAACTTCCCTCTTTAGGTAGTTATTAGATCTTCACATTCGTGAACATCATAAAACCCACTGATTTCAAAGGCCCAGATGCTTATTATTACAGCAACTCAGTTGTTGATGTGAGAGAAAATGAGAAGTATGTTGCTGCACCACTAAATCAATGGCTGGGAACGGCTGAAACCAAACAAAAAGAATTCACGGTGGCCAGATAGGGCTATTCTCTTCTGACTGTCCCAGGGGACTCAAACAGAATCCATTTGTTTGATTGTTTGTTTTTCAGTTTCACTCGTGTAGCGTACTTATCCACACACCTTCGGCTTGTAGTTTGTCTGTGTCCTTGGATCTCAAGTGAGTCTCCTGTAAGTAAGCACGTAGGTATCTTGAGTTTTCATCCCTTCTTTTAACCCTGTGTCTTTTGTTTGCTGCACTCAGTGCCTGACCTTTTTTTCTGATGATTCAGAGCTGTGCACTTATTGCACTTAAAGAATTATTTTTATCATTAAGCTAAAATCACTTGAAGAACATTATGTTTACTATGCTCCCCCCTTCACCAAGTACCCCTGAAAAACCTCTTCAGTCGCTGTCGATCTGCATAGTTGGATGCTGTAGACCCCTTCACCATGTCCCTCCCAACAGACCCCGTTACAGTCGCTGTCCATCAGTGAGTAGTAAGATGCTATATGATCTCTACTAGCTTTCTCTGTGTTGTACAGCACTCCCCATGCCCCCTCGACCCCAAGCATTATACATGCTAAAACTAATGCCCCCATTCTTTCTTCCCACACTTATCCCTCCCTTCAGACCCACCCTGCCCAGTCCTTTTCCCTTTGGTAACTTTTAGTCAACTCTCGGGTTCTGTGAGTCTGCTGCTGTTTTTTTCCTTCACTTTTTCTTTGTTGTTATACTCCACACATGAGTGAAAACACTTGGTACTTGTCTTTCTCCGCCTGGCCTATTTCTCTGAACATACTACCGTCTAGCTCCATCCAGGTCATTGCAAATGGTCGTATTTGTTTTCTTCTTAAGGCTGCTTACTGCACTTTTTAAACTGGATTTCATTCTTCCTTTTTGTTTGTAGTTTAGCTATGTTATTCACCATTCAACTCCTGGTTATGAACAATAGCTTTGTGTCAATCGATATGTATCTGTATCTATCTATCTAATGGTCTGTCTTTCTATGTATGTATGTATGTATGTATGTATGTATGTACCTATGTATCTATGTATCTATCTTCCTATCATCTATCTATGATGTCTATCATCTATCAATCTATGTACCTATCTATCTATCTTTCATCTGTCATCTGTGTACCTATCTATCTATGAATCAAACATCTTTTTGTCTGCCCATCTATCCTTCTGTACAGAACAGTTAACAACATAGCCTATGTCTCTTCCCTACATTATGCTTCCAGAAATCTTGTAAGGTAACTAAGCCATAAAGAGAGCACTGTGTTCACCGATACACTTTCATGTAGAGTCAGCAGCGTGTGCTTACCAAACAAGTAAATGGAGGTGAAAGGACATGAACCTGTATCTCTGTCCTCTGTCCTCTTATACTTCCTGCTCGCTTGGTGACTTTATTTAGCCACATTCAGTGAGTAAGTGATCCCTGAAGACCACAAGTATCCTTCGTCTGGTCCGGTTGTCGACAGAAATGTGTACTTGTTTCTTTGCACACCACCATGTTTGAGGGACATCGGCGTGATCACTGCTGATAGGTGCAGGGACAAATATAAAGGAACACCTATTTCAGGACAGGAGCAGTTGGGAACAAAGAGTGTGTTGTGGAGTGAAGTGTTTATTTGAGGGTCCAAACTTCCCTCCTTAGGTGGTTATTACTTCTTTACATTCGTGAACATCATAAAAAGCAATGATTTTAAAAGCCCAGACGCATATTGTTACAGCATTTCATTTGTTGAGGTGAGAGGAAATGAGAAGGAACTTGCTGCCCCACTAAATCTATGCCTGAGCACTGCTGACATCAAACAAAAAGAATTCACGGTGGCTAGATAGGGCTATTTTCTACTGACTCTCTCTGGGGACTCAAACAGAATTCATTTGTTTGTTTGTTTCTTATTTTCACTTGTATAGGTAATCTGTCCCCGCCCCTTCAGCTTGTAGTTTGTCTGTGTCCTTGGATCTCCAGTAAGACTCCAGTAAGGGAGCACGTAGGAGGTCATGAGTTTTCATCAGTTCTTCTAACACTGGGTCTTTTGATTGGAGCACTCAAAGCCTGTACTTTTATTCTGATATTTGAGAGCTGTGCTCTTACTGCACTTTGAAATATTTTCTGTTCTCATTAATATACAATCACATGCAGAACATTATGTTTTCCAGTCTACACCCTTCACCAAGTCCCCGGCAAAAGCCAGTTACAGTCGCTGTCCGTCAGCGTGTACTAAGATGCTGTAGAATCACTACTTGTCTTCTCTGTGTTATGCAGCCGTACAAATGACCCCCCAAGTTACACACTATACATGCTAATCCTAATGCCCCCATTCTTTTTCCCCGCCCTTATTACTCCCTTCCCACAAACCCTCCCCAGTTCTCTCTTTTTGGTAACTGTTAGTCCACTCTCGGGTTCTCTGAGTCTGCTGCTGTCTTTTCCTTCAGTTTTTCTTTGTTATCATACTCCACACATGAGTGAAATCATTTGGTACATGTATTTCTCCTCCTTGAATATTTGACTGAGCATAATACCCTCTAGCTCCATCCACGTTATTGCAAATGATAGGATTTGTTTATTCTTATGGCTACCTACTGCACTTTTTAAACTGGATTTCATTCTTCTTCTTTGTTTGTAGTTTCGCTATGTGCTTTCACCATTGCTCTCCTGGTTATGAGCAGTAGCTTTGTGTTAATCGATATGTACCTATATCTATCTATCTGTCTGTCTATCTATTTATCAATCAATCAATCAATCAATCTTCTTTTTGTCTGCCCATCTGTCCTTGTGTACAGAACAGTTAACCATATATCCTATATCACTTTCCTACACTATGCTTCCAAAAATCTTGCAAAGTATCTAGGCTGTAGAGAGAGCACTGGGTTCACCGAGACACTTGCAGGTCGAGTCGGCCGCGTGTACCTATAAAATCAGGAAATGGTTGTGCCGGGACTTGAACCCGTGTCTCTATCCTCTGTCCTCTTTCATCTCCTTCCTATTTACTGTCTGTATTTAGCCACATTCTTTGACTAAGTGCTCCCTGAAGACCACAAGTATCATTCATCTGGGCCTGTTGTCGCGAGAAAAGTAAACTTGTTCTTTGCTAACCACCATGTTTGAAGGACATCAGCGTGATCACCGCCGATAGGACGGAGGGTCAAATGAAAAGGAACACCAATTTCTAGACAGGAGCAGTTGGGAGCCAAGAGTGTATTGTGGAGTGACGTGTTTATTTGAGTGTAAAACTTCCCTCTTTAGGTAGTTATTAGATCTTCACATTCGTGAACATCATAAAACCCACTGATTTCAAAGGCCCAGATGCTTATTATTACAGCAACTCAGTTGTTGATGTGAGAGAAAATGAGAAGTATGTTGCTGCACCACTAAATCAATGGCTGGGAACGGCTGAAACCAAACAAAAAGAATTCACGGTGGCCAGATAGGGCTATTCTCTTCTGACTGTCCCAGGGGACTCAAACAGAATCCATTTGTTTGATTGTTTGTTTTTCAGTTTCACTCGTGTAGCGTACTTATCCACACACCTTCGGCTTGTAGTTTGTCTGTGTCCTTGGATCTCAAGTGAGTCTCCTGTAAGTAAGCAGGTAGGTATCTTGAGTTTTCATCCCTTCTTTTAACCCTGTGTCTTTTGTTTGCTGCACTCAGTGCCTGACCTTTTTTTCTGATGATTCAGAGCTGTGCACTTATTGCACTTAAAGAATTATTTTTATCATTAAGCTAAAATCACTTGAAGAACATTATGTTTACTATGCTCCCCCCTTCACCAAGTACCCCTGAAAAACCTCTTCAGTCGCTGTCGATCTGCGTAGTTGGATGCTGTAGACCCCTTCACCATGTCCCTCCCAACAGACCCCGTTACAGTCGCTGTCCATCAGTGAGTAGTAAAATGCTATATGATCTCTACTAGCCTTCTCTGTGTTGTACAGCACTCCCCATGCCCCCTCGACCCCAAGCATTATACATGCTAAAACTAATGCCCCCATTCTTTCTCCTCACACTTATCCCTCCCTTCAGACCCACCCTGCCCAGTCCTTTTCCCTTTGGTAACTTTTAGTCAACTCTCGGGTTCTGTGAGTCTGCTGCTGTTTTTTTCCTTCACTTTTTCTTTGTTGTTATACTCCACACATGAGTGAAAACACTTGGTACTTGTCTTTCTCCGCCTGGCCTATTTCTCTGAACATACTACCGGCTAGCTCCATCCAGGTCATTGCAAATGGTAGTATTTGTTTTCTTCTTAAGGCTGCTTACTGCACTTTTTAAACTGGATTTCATTCTTCCTTTTTGTTTGTAGTTTAGCTATGTTATTCACCATTCAACTCCTGGTTATGAACAATAGCTTTGTGTCAATCGATATGTATCTGTATCTATCTATCTAATGGTCTGTCTGTCTATGTATGTATGTATGTATGTATGTATGTATGTACCTATGTATCTATGTATCTATCTTCCTATCATCTATCTATGATGTCTATCATCCATCAATCTATGTACCTATCTATCTATCTTTCATCTGTCATCTGTGTACCTATCTATCTATGAATCAAACATCTTTTTGTCTGCCCATCTATCCTTCTGTACAGAACAGTTAACAACATAGCCTATGTCTCTTCCCTACATTATGCTTCCAGAAATCTTGTAAGGTAACTAAGCCATAAAGAGAGCACTGTGTTCACCGATACACTTTCATGTAGAGTCAGCAGCGTGTGCTTACAAAACCAGTAAATGGAGGTGAAAGGACTTGAACCTGTATCTCTGTCCTCTGTCCTCTTACACTTCCTGCTCGCTTGGTGACTTTATTTAGCCACATTCAGTGAGTAAGTGATCCCTGAAGACCACAAGTATCCTTTGTCTGGTCCGGTTGTCGAAAGAAATGTGTACTTGGTTCTTTGCACACCACCATGTTTGAGGGACATCGGTGTGATCACTGCTGATAGGTGCAGGGACAAATATAAAGGAACACCTATTTCAGGACAGGAGCAGTTGGGAACAAAGAGTGTGTTGTGGAGTGAAGTGTTTATTTGAGGGTCCAAACTTCCCTCCTTAGGTGGTTATTACTTCTTTACATTCGTGAACATCATAAAAAGCAATGATTTTAAAAGCCCAGACGCATATTGTTACAGCATTTCATTTGTTGAGGTGTGAGGAAATGAGAAGGAACTTGCTGCCCCACTAAATCTATGCCTGAGCACTGCTGACATCAAACAAAAAGAATTCACGGTGGCTAGATAGGGCTATTTTCTACTGACTCTCTCTGGGGACTCAAACAGAATTCATTTGTTTGTTTGTTTCTTATTTTCACTTGTATAGGTAATCTGTCCCCGCCCCTTCAGCTTGTAGTTTGTCTGTGTCCTTGGATCTCCAGTGAGACTCCAGTAAGGGAACACGTAGGAGGTCATGAGTTTTCATCAGTTCTTCTAACACTGGGTCTTTTGATTGGAGCACTCAAAGCCTGTACTTTTATTCTGATATTTGAGAGCTGTGCTCTTACTGCACTTTGAAATATTTTCTGTTCTCATTACTATACAATCACATGCAGAACATTATGTTTTCCAGTCTACACACTTCACCAAGTCCCCGGCAAAAGCCAGTTACAGTCGCTGTCCGTCAGCGTGTACTAAGATGCTGTAGAATCACTACTTGTCTTCTCTGTGTTATGCAGCCGTACAAATGACCCCCCAAGTTACACACTATACATGCTAATCCTAATGCCCCCATTCTTTTTCCCCGCCCTTATTACTCCCTTCCCACAAACCCTCCCCAGTTCCTCTCTTTTTGGTAACTGTTAGTCCACTCTCGGGTTCTCTGAGTCTGCTGCTGTCTTTTCCTTCAGTTTTTCTTTGTTATCATACTCCACACATGAGTGAAATCATTTGGTACATGTATTTCTCCTCCTTGAATATTTGACTGAGCATAATACCCTCTAGCTCCATCCACGTTATTGCAAATGATAGGATTTGTTTATTCTTATGGCTACCTACTGCACTTTTTAAACTGGATTTCATTCTTCTTCTTTGTTTGTAGTTTCGCTATGTGCTTTCACCATTGCTCTCCTGGTTATGAGCAGTAGCTTTGTGTTAATCGATATGTACCTATATCTATCTATCTGTCTGTCTATCTATTTATCAATCAATCAATCAATCAATCTTCTTTTTGTCTGCCCATCTGTCCTTGTGTACAGAACAGTTAACCATATATCCTATATCACTTTCCTACACTATGCTTCCAAAAATCTTGCAAAGTATCTAGGCTGTAGAGAGAGCACTGGGTTCACCGAGACACTTGCAGGTCGAGTCGGCGGCGTGTACATACAAAACCAGGAAATGGTTGTGCCGGGACTTGAACCCGTGTCTCTATCCTCTGTCCTCTTTCATCTCCTTCTAACTTACTGTCTGTATTTAGCCACATTCTTTGACTAAGTGCTCCCTGAAGACCACAAGTATCATTCATCTGGGCATGTTGTCGCGAGAAAAGTAAACTTGTTCTTTGCTAACCACCATGTTTGAAGGACATCAGCGTGATCACCGCCGATAGGACGGAGGGTCAAATGAAAAGGAACACCAATTTCTAGACAGGAGCAGTTGGGAGCCAAGAGTGTATTGTGGAGTGACGTGTTTATTTGAGTGTAAAACTTCCCTCTTTAGGTAGTTATTAGATCTTCACATTCGTGAACATCATAAAACCCACTGATTTCAAAGGCCCAGATGCTTATTATTACAGCAACTCAGTTGTTGATGTGAGAGAAAATGAGAAGTATGTTGCTGCACCACTAAATCAATGGCTGGGAACGGCTGAAACCAAACAAAAAGAATTCACGGTGGCCAGATAGGGCTATTCTCTTCTGACTGTCCCAGGGGACTCAAACAGAATCCATTTGTTTGATTGTTTGTTTTTCAGTTTCACTCGTGTAGCGTACTTATCCACACACCTTCGGCTTGTAGTTTGTCTGTGTCCTTGGATCTCAAGTGAGTCTCCTGTAAGTAAGCAGGTAGGTATCTTGAGTTTTCATCCCTTCTTTTAACCCTGTGTCTTTTGTTTGCTGCACTCAGTGCCTGACCTTTTTTTCTGATGATTCAGAGCTGTGCACTTATTGCACTTAAAGAATTATTTTTATCATTAAGCTAAAATCACTTGAAGAACATTATGTTTACTATGCTCCCCCCTTCACCAAGTACCCCTGAAAAACCTCTTCAGTCGCTGTCGATCTGCGTAGTTGGATGCTGTAGACCCCTTCACCATGTCCCTCCCAACAGACCCCGTTACAGTCGCTGTCCATCAGTGAGTAGTAAGATGCTATATGATCTCTACTAGCCTTCTCTGTGTTGTACAGCACTCCCCATGCCCCCTCGACCCCAAGCATTATACATGCTAAAACTAATGCCCCCATTCTTTCTCCTCACACTTATCCCTCCCTTCAGACCCACCCTGCCCAGTCCTTTTCCCTTTGGTAACTTTTAGTCAACTCTCGGGTTCTGTGAGTCTGCTGCTGTTTTTTTCCTTCACTTTTTCTTTGTTGTTATACTCCACACATGAGTGAAAACACTTGGTACTTGTCTTTCTCCGCCTGGCCTATTTCTCTGAACATACTACCGTCTAGCTCCATCCAGGTCATTGCAAATGGTCGTATTTGTTTTCTTCTTAAGGCTGCTTACTGCACTTTTTAAACTGGATTTCATTCTTCCTTTTTGTTTGTAGTTTAGCTATGTTATTCACCATTCAACTCCTGGTTATGAACAATAGCTTTGTGTCAATCGATATGTATCTGTATCTATCTATCTAATGGTCTGTCTGTCTATGTATGTATGTATGTATGTATGTATGTATGTATGTACCTATGTATCTATGTATCTATCTTCCTATCATCTATCTATGATGTCTATCATCTATCAATCTATGTACCTATCTATCTATCTTTCATCTGTCATCTGTGTACCTATCTATCTATGAATCAAACATCTTTTTGTCTGCCCATCTATCCTTCTGTACAGAACAGTTAACAACATAGCCTATGTCTCTTCCCTACATTATGCTTCCAGAAATCTTGTAAGGTAACTAAGCCATAAAGAGAGCACTGTGTTCACCGATACACTTTCATGTAGAGTCAGCAGCGTGTGCTTACAAAACCAGTAAATGGAGGTGAAAGGACATGAACCTGTATCTCTGTCCTCTGTCCTCTTATACTTCCTGCTCGCTTGGTGACTTTATTTAGCCACATTCAGTGAGTAAGTGATCCCTGAAGACCACAAGTATCCTTCGTCTGGTCCGGTTGTCGACAGAAATGTGTACTTGTTTCTTTGCACACCACCATGTTTGAGGGACATCGGCGTGATCACTGCTGATAGGTGCAGGGACAAATATAAAGGAACACCTATTTCAGGACAGGAGCAGTTGGGAACAAAGAGTGTGTTGTGGAGTGAAGTGTTTATTTGAGGGTCCAAACTTCCCTCCTTAGGTGGTTATTACTTCTTTACATTCGTGAACATCATAAAAAGCAATGATTTTAAAAGCCCAGACGCATATTGTTACAGCATTTCATTTGTTGAGGTGAGAGGAAATGAGAAGGAACTTGCTGCCCCACTAAATCTATGCCTGAGCACTGCTGACATCAAACAAAAAGAATTCACGGTGGCTAGATAGGGCTATTTTAAACTGACTCTCTCTGGGGACTCAAACAGAATTCATTTGTTTGTTTGTTTCTTATTTTCACTTGTATAGGTAATCTGTCCCCGCCCCTTCAGCTTGTAGTTTGTCTGTGTCCTTGGATCTCCAGTGAGACTCCAGTAAGGGAGCACGTAGGAGGTCATGAGTTTTCATCAGTTCTTCTAACACTGGGTCTTTTGATTGGAGCACTCAAAGCCTGTACTTTTATTCTGATATTTGAGAGCTGTGCTCTTACTGCACTTTGAAATATTTTCTGTTCTCATTAATATACAATCACATGCAGAACATTATGTTTTCCAGTCTACACCCTTCACCAAGTCCCCGGCAAAAGCCAGTTACAGTCGCTGTCCGTCAGCGTGTACTAAGATGCTGTAGAATCACTACTTGTCTTCTCTGTGTTATGCAGCCGTACAAATGACCCCCCAAGTTACACACTATACATGCTAATCCTAATGCCCCCATTCTTTTTCCCCGCCTTTATTACTCCCTTCCCACAAACCCTCCCCAGTTCCTCTCTTTTTGGTAACTGTTAGTCCACTCTCGGGTTCTCTGAGTCTGCTGCTGTCTTTTCCTTCAGTTTTTCTTTGTTATCATACTCCACACATGAGTGAAATCATTTGGTACATGTATTTCTCCTCCTTGAATATTTGACTGAGCATAATACCCTCTAGCTCCATCCACGTTATTGCAAATGATAGGATTTGTTTATTCTTATGGCTACCTACTGCACTTTTTAAACTGGATTTCATTCTTCTTCTTTGTTTGTAGTTTCGCTATGTGCTTTCACCATTGCTCTCCTGGTTATGAGCAGTAGCTTTGTGTTAATCGATATGTACCTATATCTATCTATCTGTCTGTCTATCTATTTATCAATCAATCAATCAATCAATCTTCTTTTTGTCTGCCCATCTGTCCTTGTGTACAGAACAGTTAACCATATATCCTATATCACTTTCCTACACTATGCTTCCAAAAATCTTGCAAAGTATCTAGGCTGTAGAGAGAGCACTGGGTTCACCGAGACACTTGCAGGTCGAGTCGGCCGCGTGTACATACAAAACCAGGAAATGGTTGTGCCGGGACTTGAACCCGTGTCTCTATCCTCTGTCCTCTTTCATCTCCTTCCTACTTACTGTCTGTATTTAGCCACATTCTTTGACTAAGTGCTCCCTGAAGACCACAAGTATCATTCATCTGGGCCTGTTGTTGCGAGAAAAGTAAACTTGTTCTTTGCTAACCACCATGTTTGAAGGACATCAGCGTGATCACCGCCGATAGGACGGAGGGTCAAATGAAAAGGAACACCAATTTCTAGACAGGAGCAGTTGGGAGCCAAGAGTGTATTGTGGAGTGACGTGTTTATTTGAGTGTAAAACTTCCCTCTTTAGGTAGTTATTAGATCTTCACATTCGTGAACATCATAAAACCCACTGATTTCAAAGGCCCAGATGCTTATTATTACAGCAACTCAGTTGTTGATGTGAGAGAAAATGAGAAGTATGTTGCTGCACCACTAAATCAATGGCTGGGAACGGCTGAAACCAAACAAAAAGAATTCACGGTGGCCAGATAGGGCTATTCTCTTCTGACTGTCCCAGGGGACTCAAACAGAATCCATTTGTTTGATTGTTTGTTTTTCAGTTTCACTCGTGTAGCGTACTTATCCACACACCTTCGGCTTGTAGTTTGTCTGTGTCCTTGGATCTCAAGTGAGTCTCCTGTAAGTAAGCACGTAGGTATCTTGAGTTTTCATCCCTTCTTTTAACCCTGTGTCTTTTGTTTGCTGCACTCAGTGCCTGACCTTTTTTTCTGATGATTCAGAGCTGTGCACTTATTGCACTTAAAGAATTATTTTTATCATTAAGCTAAAATCACTTGAAGAACATTATGTTTACTATGCTCCCCCCTTCACCAAGAACCCCTGAAAAACCTCTTCAGTCGCTGTCGATCTGCGTAGTTGGATGCTGTAGACCCCTTCACCATGTCCCTCCCAACAGACCCCGTTACAGTCGCTGTCCATCAGTGAGTAGTAAGATGCTGTATGATCTCTACTAGCCTTCTCTGTGTTGTACAGCACTCCCCATGCCCCCTCGACCCCAAGCATTATACATGCTAAAACTAATGCCCCCATTTTTCTCCTCACACTTATCCCTCCCTTCAGACCCACCCTGCCCAGTCCTTTTCCCTTTGGTAACTTTTAGTCAACTCTCGGGTTCTGTGAGTCAGCTGCTGTTTTTTTCCTTCACTTTTTCTTTGTTGTTATACTCCACACATGAGTGAAAACACTTGGTACTTGTCTTTCTCCGCCTGGCCTATTTCTCTGAACATACTACCGTCTAGCTCCATCCAGGTCATTGCAAATGGCAGTATTTGTTTTCTTCTTAAGGCTGCTTACTGCACTTTTTAAACTGGATTTCATTCTTCCTTTTTGTTTGTAGTTTAGCTATGTTATTCACCATTCAACTCCTGGTTATGAACAATAGCTTTGTGTCAATCGATATGTATCTGTATCTATCTATCTAATGGTCTTTCTGTCTATGTATGTATGTATGTATGTATGTATGTATGTACCTATGTATCTATGTATCTATCTTCCTATCATCTATCTATGATGTCTATCATCTATCAATCTATGTACCTATCTATCTATCTTTCATCTGTCATCTGTGTACCTATCTATCTATGAATCAAACATCTTTTTGTCTGCCCATCTATCCTTCTGTACAGAACAGTTAACAACATAGCCTATGTCTCTTCCCTACATTATGCTTCCAGAAATCTTGTAAGGTAACTAAGCCATAAAGAGAGCATTGTGTTCACCGATACACTTTCATGTAGAGTCAGCAGCGTGTGCTTACAAAACCAGTAAATGGAGGTGAAAGGACATGAACCTGTATCTCTGTCCTCTGTCCTCTTATACTTCCTGCTCGCTTGGTGACTTTATTTAGAAACATTCAGTGAGTAAGTGATCCCTGAAGACCACAAGTATCCTTCGTCTGGTCCGGTTGTCGACAGAAATGTGTACTTGTTTCTTTGTACACCAGCATGTTTGAGGGACATTGGCGTGATCACTGCTGATAGGTGCAGGGACATATATAAAGGAACACCTATTTCTGGACAGGAGCAGTTGGGAACAAAGAGTGTGTTGTGGAGTGAAGTGTTTATTTGTGGGTCCAAACTTCCCTCCTCAGGTGGTTATTACTGCTTTACATTCGTAAACATCATAAAAAGCAATGATTTTAAAAGCCCAGACGCATATTGTTACAGCAATTCATTTGCTGAGGTGAGAGGAAATGAGAAGGAACTTGCTGCCCCACTAAATCTATGCCTGAGCACTGCTGGCATCAAACAAAAAGAATTCACGGTGGCTAGATAGGGCTATTTTCTACTGACTCTCTCTGGGGACTCAAACAGAATTCATTTGTTTGTTTGTTTCTTATTTTCACTTGTATAGGTAATCTGTCCACGCCCCTTCAGCTTGTAGTTTGTCTGTGTCCTTGGATCTCCAGTGAGACTCCAGTAAGGGAGCACGTAGGAGGTCTTGAATTTTCATCAGTTCTTCTAACACTGTGTCTTTTGATTGGAGCACTCAAAGCCTGTACTTTTATTCTGATATTTGAGAGCTGTGCTCTTACTGCACTTTGAAATATTTTCTGTTCTCATTAATATACAATCACATGCAGAACATTATGTTTTCCAGTCTACACCCTTCACCAAGTCCCCGGCAAAAGCCAGTTACAGTCGCTGTCCGTCAGCGTTTACTAAGATGCTGTAGAATCACTACATGTCTTCTCTGTGTTATGCAGCCGTACAAATGACCCCCCAAGTTACACACTATACATGCTAATCCTAATGCCCCCATTCTTTTTCCCCGCCCTTATTACTCCCTTCCCACAAACCCTCCCCAGTTCCTCTCTTTTTGGTAACTGTTAGTCCACTCTCGGGTTCTCTGAGTCTGCTGCTGTCCTTTCCTTCAGTTTTTCTTTGTTATCATACTCCACACATGAGTGAAATCATTTGGTACATGTATTTCTCCTCCTTGAATATTTGACTGAGCATAATACCCTCTAGCTCCATCCACGTTATTGCAAATGATAGGATTTGTTTATTCTTATGGCTACCTACTGCACTTTTTAAACTGGATTTCATTCTTCTTCTTTGTTTGTAGTTTCGCTATGTGCTTTCACCATTGCTCTCCTGGTTATGAGCAGTAGCTTTGTGTTAATCGATATGTACCTATATCTATCTATCTGTCTGTCTATCTATTTATCAATCAATCAATCAATCAATCTTCTTTTTGTCTGCCCATCTGTCCTTGTGTACAGAACAGTTAACCATATATCCTATATCACTTTCCTACACTATGCTTCCAAAATTCTTGCAAAGTATCTGGGCTGTAGAGAGAGCACTGGGTTCACCGAGACACTTGCAGGTCGAGTCGGCCGCGTGTACATACAAAACCAGGAAATGGTTGTGCCGGGACTTGAACCCGTGTCTCTATCCTCTGTCCTCTTTCATCTCCTTCTAACTTACTGTCTGTATTTAGCCACATTCTTTGACTAAGTGCTCCCTGAAGACCACAAGTATCATTCATCTGGGCCTGTTGTCGCGAGAAAAGTAAACTTGTTCTTTGCTAACCACCATGTTTGAAGGACATCAGCGTGATCACCGCCGATAGGACGGAGGGTCAAATGAAAAGGAACACCAATTTCTAGACAGGAGCAGTTGGGAGCCAAGAGTGTATTGTGGAGTGACGTGTTTATTTGAGTGTAAAACTTCCCTCTTTAGGTAGTTATTAGATCTTCACATTCGGGAACATCATAAAACCCACTGATTTCAAAGGCCCAGATGCTTATTATTACAGCAACTCAGTTGTTGATGTGAGAGAAAATGAGAAGTATGTTGCTGCACCACTAAATCAATGGCTGGGAACGGCTGAAACCAAACAAAAAGAATTAACGGTGGCCAGATAGGGCTATTCTCTTCTGACTGTCCCAGGGGACTCAAACAGAATCCATTTGTTTGATTGTTTGATTTTCAGTTTCACTCGTGTAGCGTACTTATCCACACACCTTCGGCTTGTAGTTTGTCTGTGTCCTTGGATCTCAAGTGAGTCTCCTGTAAGTAAGCACGTAGGTATCTTGTGTTTTCATCCCTTCTTTTAACCCTGTGTCTTTTGTTTGCTGCACTCAGTGACTGACCTTTTTTTCTGATGATTCAGAGCTGTGCACTTATTGCACTTAAAGAATTATTTTTACCATTAAGCTAAAATCACTTGAAGAACATTATGCTTACTATGCTCCCCCCTTCACCAAGTACCCCTGAAAAACCTCTTCAGTCGCTGTCGATCTGCGTAGTTGGATGCTGTAGACCCCTTCACCATGTCCCTCCCAACAGACCCCGTTACACTCGCTGTCCATCAGTGAGTAGTAAGATTCTATATGATCTCTACTAGCCTTCTCTGCGTTGTACAGCACTCCCCATGCCCCCTGGACCCCAAGCATTATACATGCTAAAACTAATGCCCCCATTCTTTCTCCTCACACTTATCCCTCCCTTCAGACCCACCCTGCCCAGTCCTTTTCCCTTTGGTAACTTTTAGTCAACTCTCGGGTTCTGTGAGTCTGCTGCTGTTTTTTTCCTTCACTTTTTCTTTGTTGCTATACTCCACACATGAGTGAAAACACTTGGTACTTGTCTTTCTCCGCCTGGCCTATTTCTCTGAACATACTACCGTCTAGCTCCATCCAGGTCATTGCAAATGGTAGTATTTGTTTTCTTCTTAAGGCTGCTTACTGTACTTTTTAAACTGGATTTCATTCTTCCTTTTTGTTTGTAGTTTAGCTATGTTATTCACCATTCAACTCCTGGTTATGAACAATAGCTTTGTGTCAATCGATATGTATCTGTATCTATCTATCTAATGGTCTGTTTGTCTATGTATGTATGTATGTATGAATGTATGTATGTAACTATGTATCTATGTATCTATCTTCCTATCATCTATCTATGATGTCTATCATCTATCAATCTATGTACCTATCTATCTATCTTTCATCTGTCATCTGTGTACCTATCTATCTATGAATCAAACATCTTTTTGTCTGCCCATCTATCCTTCTGTACAGAACAGTTAACAACATAGCCTATGTCTCTTCCCTACATTATGCTTCCAGAAATCTTGTAAGGTAACTAAGCCATAAAGAGAGCACTGTGTTCACCGATACACTTTCATGTAGAGTCAGCAGCGTGTGCTTACAAAACCAGTAAATGGAGGTGAAAGGACATGAACCTGTATCTCTGTCCTCTGTCTTCTTATACTTCCTGCTCGCTTGGTGACTTTATTTAGCCACATTCAGTGAGTAAGTGATCCCTGAAGACCACAAGTATCCTTCGTCTGGTCCGGTTGTCGACAGAAATGTGTACTTGTTTCTTTGCACACCACCATGTTTGAGGGACATCGGCGTGATCACTGCTGATAGGTGCAGGGACAAATATAAAGAAACTCCTATTTCAGGACAGGATCAGTTGGGAACAAAGAGTGTGTTGTGGAGTGAAGTGTTTATTTGAGGGGCCAAACTTCCCTCCTTAGGTGGTTATTACTTCTTTACATTCGTGAACATCATAAAAAGCAAAGATTTTAAAAGCCCAGACGCATATTGTTACAGCAATTCATTTGTTGAGGTGAGAGGAAATGAGAAGGAACTTGCTGCACCACTAAATCTATGCCTGAGCACTGCTGACATCAAAAAAAAGAATTCACGGTGGCTAGATAGGGCTATTTTCTACTGACTCTCTCTGGGGACTCAAACAGAATTCATTTGTTTGTTTGTTTCTTATTTTCACTTGTATAGGTAATCTGTCCCCGCCCCTTCAGCTTGTAGTTTTTCTGTGTCCTTGGATCTCCAGTGAGACTCCAGTAAGGGAGCACATAGGAGGTCTTTAGTTTTCATCAGTTCTTCTAACACTGTGTCTTTTGATTGGAGCACTCAAAGCCTGTACTTTTATTCTGATATTTGAGAGCTGTGCTCTTACTGCACTTTGAAATATTTTCTGTTCTCATTAATATACAATCACATGCAGAACATTATGTTTTCCAGTCTACACCCTTCACCAAGTCCCCGGCAAAAGCCAGTTACATTCGCTGTCCGTCAGCTTGTACTAAGATGCTGTAGAATCACTACATGTCTTCTCTGTGTTATGCAGCCGTACAAATGAACCCCCAAGTTACACACTATACATGCTAATCCTAATGCCCCCATTCTTTTTCCCCGCCCTTATTACTCCCTTCCCACAAACCCTCCCCAGTTCCTCTCTTTTTGGTAACTGTTAGTCCACTCTCGGGTTCTCTGAGTCTGCTGCTGTCTTTTCCTTCAGTTTTTCTTTGTTATCATTCTCCACACATGAGTGAAATCATTTGGTACATGTATTTCTCCTCCTTGAATATTTGACTGAGCATAATACCCTCTAGCTCCATCCACGTTATTGCAAATGATAGGATTTGTTTATTCTTATGTCTACCTACTGCACTTTTTAAACAGGATTTCATTCTTTTTTGTTTGTAGTTTCGCTATGTGCTTTCACCATTGCTCTCCTGGTTATGAGCAGTAGCTTTGTGTTAATCGATATGTACCTATATCTATCTATCTGTCTGTCTATCTATTTATCAATCAATCAATCAATCAATCATCTTTTGTCTGCCCATCTGTCCTTGTATACAGAACAGTTAACCATATATCCTATATTACTTTCCTACACTATGCTTCCAAAAATCTTGCAAAGTATCTAGGCTGTAGAGAGAGCACTGGGTTCACCGAGACACTTGCAGGTCGAGTCGGCCGCGTGTACCTACAAAACCAGGAAATGGTTGTGCCGGGACTTGAACCCGTGTCTCTATCCTCTGTCCTCTTTCATCTCCTTCTAACTTACTGTCTGTATTTAGCCACATTCTTTGACTAAGTGCTCCCTGAAGACCACAAGTATCATTCCTCAGGGCCTGTTGTCACGAGAAAAGTAAACTTGTTCTTTGCTAACCACCATGTTTGAAAGACATCAGCGTGATCACCGCCGATAGGACGGAGGGTCAAATAAAATGGAACACCAATTTCTAGACAGGTGCAGTTGGGAGCCAAGAGTGTATTGTGGGGTGACGTGTTTATTTGAGTGTCCAAACTTCCCTCTTTAGGTAGTCATTAGATCTTCACATTCGTGAACATCATAAAACCCACTGATTTCAAAGGCCCAGATGCTTATTATTACAGCAACTCAGTTGTTGATGTGAGAGAAAATGAGAAGTATGTTGCTGCACCACTAAATCAATGGCTGGGAACGGCTGAAACCAAACAAAAAGAATTCACGGTGGCCAGATAGGGCTATTCTCTTCTGACTGTCCCAGGGGACTCAAACAGAATCCATTTGTTTGATTGTTTGTTTTTCAGTTTCACTCGTGTAGCGTACTTATCCACACACCTTCGGCTTGTAGTTTGTCTGTGTCCTTGGATCTCAAGTGAGTCTCCTGTAAGTAAGCACGTAGGTATCTTGAGTTTTCATCCCTTCTTTTAACCCTGTGTCTTTTGTTTGCTGCACTCAGTGCCTGACCTTTTTTTCTGATGATTCAGAGCTGTGCACTTATTGCACTTAAAGAATTATTTTTATCATTAAGCTAAAATCACTTGAAGAACATTATGTTTACTATGCTCCCCCCTTCACCAAGAACCCCTGAAAAACCTCTTCAGTCGCTGTCGATCTGCGTAGTTGGATGCTGTAGACCCCTTCACCATGTCCCTCCCAACAGACCCCGTTACAGTCGCTGTCCATCAGTGAGTAGTAAGATGCTGTATGATCTCTACTAGCCTTCTCTGTGTTGTACAGCACTCCCCATGCCCCCTCGACCCCAAGCATTATACATGCTAAAACTAATGCCCCCATTTTTCTCCTCACACTTATCCCTCCCTTCAGACCCACCCTGCCCAGTCCTTTTCCCTTTGGTAACTTTTAGTCAACTCTCGGGTTCTGTGAGTCAGCTGCTGTTTTTTTCCTTCACTTTTTCTTTGTTGTTATACTCCACACATGAGTGAAAACACTTGGTACTTGTCTTTCTCCGCCTGGCCTATTTCTCTGAACATACTACCGTCTAGCTCCATCCAGGTCATTGCAAATGGCAGTATTTGTTTTCTTCTTAAGGCTGCTTACTGCACTTTTTAAACTGGATTTCATTCTTCCTTTTTGTTTGTAGTTTAGCTATGTTATTCACCATTCAACTCCTGGTTATGAACAATAGCTTTGTGTCAATCGATATGTATCTGTATCTATCTATCTAATGGTCTTTCTGTCTATGTATGTATGTATGTATGTATGTATGTATGTACCTATGTATCTATGTATCTATCTTCCTATCATCTATCTATGATGTCTATCATCTATCAATCTATGTACCTATCTATCTATCTTTCATCTGTCATCTGTGTACCTATCTATCTATGAATCAAACATCTTTTTGTCTGCCCATCTATCCTTCTGTACAGAACAGTTAACAACATAGCCTATGTCTCTTCCCTACATTATGCTTCCAGAAATCTTGTAAGGTAACTAAGCCATAAAGAGAGCATTGTGTTCACCGATACACTTTCATGTAGAGTCAGCAGCGTGTGCTTACAAAACCAGTAAATGGAGGTGAAAGGACATGAACCTGTATCTCTGTCCTCTGTCCTCTTATACTTCCTGCTCGCTTGGTGACTTTATTTAGAAACATTCAGTGAGTAAGTGATCCCTGAAGACCACAAGTATCCTTCGTCTGGTCCGGTTGTCGACAGAAATGTGTACTTGTTTCTTTGTACACCAGCATGTTTGAGGGACATTGGCGTGATCACTGCTGATAGGTGCAGGGACATATATAAAGGAACACCTATTTCTGGACAGGAGCAGTTGGGAACAAAGAGTGTGTTGTGGAGTGAAGTGTTTATTTGTGGGTCCAAACTTCCCTCCTCAGGTGGTTATTACTGCTTTACATTCGTAAACATCATAAAAAGCAATGATTTTAAAAGCCCAGACGCATATTGTTACAGCAATTCATTTGCTGAGGTGAGAGGAAATGAGAAGGAACTTGCTGCCCCACTAAATCTATGCCTGAGCACTGCTGGCATCAAACAAAAAGAATTCACGGTGGCTAGATAGGGCTATTTTCTACTGACTCTCTCTGGGGACTCAAACAGAATTCATTTGTTTGTTTGTTTCTTATTTTCACTTGTATAGGTAATCTGTCCACGCCCCTTCAGCTTGTAGTTTGTCTGTGTCCTTGGATCTCCAGTGAGACTCCAGTAAGGGAGCACGTAGGAGGTCTTGAATTTTCATCAGTTCTTCTAACACTGTGTCTTTTGATTGGAGCACTCAAAGCCTGTACTTTTATTCTGATATTTGAGAGCTGTGCTCTTACTGCACTTTGAAATATTTTCTGTTCTCATTAATATACAATCACATGCAGAACATTATGTTTTCCAGTCTACACCCTTCACCAAGTCCCCGGCAAAAGCCAGTTACAGTCGCTGTCCGTCAGCGTTTACTAAGATGCTGTAGAATCACTACATGTCTTCTCTGTGTTATGCAGCCGTACAAATGACCCCCCAAGTTACACACTATACATGCTAATCCTAATGCCCCCATTCTTTTTCCCCGCCCTTATTACTCCCTTCCCACAAACCCTCCCCAGTTCCTCTCTTTTTGGTAACTGTTAGTCCACTCTCGGGTTCTCTGAGTCTGCTGCTGTCCTTTCCTTCAGTTTTTCTTTGTTATCATACTCCACACATGAGTGAAATCATTTGGTACATGTATTTCTCCTCCTTGAATATTTGACTGAGCATAATACCCTCTAGCTCCATCCACGTTATTGCAAATGATAGGATTTGTTTATTCTTATGGCTACCTACTGCACTTTTTAAACTGGATTTCATTCTTCTTCTTTGTTTGTAGTTTCGCTATGTGCTTTCACCATTGCTCTCCTGGTTATGAGCAGTAGCTTTGTGTTAATCGATATGTACCTATATCTATCTATCTGTCTGTCTATCTATTTATCAATCAATCAATCAATCAATCTTCTTTTTGTCTGCCCATCTGTCCTTGTGTACAGAACAGTTAACCATATATCCTATATCACTTTCCTACACTATGCTTCCAAAATTCTTGCAAAGTATCTGGGCTGTAGAGAGAGCACTGGGTTCACCGAGACACTTGCAGGTCGAGTCGGCCGCGTGTACATACAAAACCAGGAAATGGTTGTGCCGGGACTTGAACCCGTGTCTCTATCCTCTGTCCTCTTTCATCTCCTTCTAACTTACTGTCTGTATTTAGCCACATTCTTTGACTAAGTGCTCCCTGAAGACCACAAGTATCATTCATCTGGGCCTGTTGTCGCGAGAAAAGTAAACTTGTTCTTTGCTAACCACCATGTTTGAAGGACATCAGCGTGATCACCGCCGATAGGACGGAGGGTCAAATGAAAAGGAACACCAATTTCTAGACAGGAGCAGTTGGGAGCCAAGAGTGTATTGTGGAGTGACGTGTTTATTTGAGTGTAAAACTTCCCTCTTTAGGTAGTTATTAGATCTTCACATTCGGGAACATCATAAAACCCACTGATTTCAAAGGCCCAGATGCTTATTATTACAGCAACTCAGTTGTTGATGTGAGAGAAAATGAGAAGTATGTTGCTGCACCACTAAATCAATGGCTGGGAACGGCTGAAACCAAACAAAAAGAATTAACGGTGGCCAGATAGGGCTATTCTCTTCTGACTGTCCCAGGGGACTCAAACAGAATCCATTTGTTTGATTGTTTGATTTTCAGTTTCACTCGTGTAGCGTACTTATCCACACACCTTCGGCTTGTAGTTTGTCTGTGTCCTTGGATCTCAAGTGAGTCTCCTGTAAGTAAGCACGTAGGTATCTTGTGTTTTCATCCCTTCTTTTAACCCTGTGTCTTTTGTTTGCTGCACTCAGTGACTGACCTTTTTTTCTGATGATTCAGAGCTGTGCACTTATTGCACTTAAAGAATTATTTTTACCATTAAGCTAAAATCACTTGAAGAACATTATGCTTACTATGCTCCCCCCTTCACCAAGTACCCCTGAAAAACCTCTTCAGTCGCTGTCGATCTGCGTAGTTGGATGCTGTAGACCCCTTCACCATGTCCCTCCCAACAGACCCCGTTACACTCGCTGTCCATCAGTGAGTAGTAAGATTCTATATGATCTCTACTAGCCTTCTCTGCGTTGTACAGCACTCCCCATGCCCCCTGGACCCCAAGCATTATACATGCTAAAACTAATGCCCCCATTCTTTCTCCTCACACTTATCCCTCCCTTCAGACCCACCCTGCCCAGTCCTTTTCCCTTTGGTAACTTTTAGTCAACTCTCGGGTTCTGTGAGTCTGCTGCTGTTTTTTTCCTTCACTTTTTCTTTGTTGCTATACTCCACACATGAGTGAAAACACTTGGTACTTGTCTTTCTCCGCCTGGCCTATTTCTCTGAACATACTACCGTCTAGCTCCATCCAGGTCATTGCAAATGGTAGTATTTGTTTTCTTCTTAAGGCTGCTTACTGTACTTTTTAAACTGGATTTCATTCTTCCTTTTTGTTTGTAGTTTAGCTATGTTATTCACCATTCAACTCCTGGTTATGAACAATAGCTTTGTGTCAATCGATATGTATCTGTATCTATCTATCTAATGGTCTGTCTGTCTATGTATGTATGTATGTATGAATGTATGTATGTAACTATGTATCTATGTATCTATCTTCCTATCATCTATCTATGATGTCTATCATCTATCAATCTATGTACCTATCTATCTATCTTTCATCTGTCATCTGTGTACCTATCTATCTATGAATCAAACATCTTTTTGTCTGCCCATCTATCCTTCTGTACAGAACAGTTAACAACATAGCCTATGTCTCTTCCCTACATTATGCTTCCAGAAATCTTGTAAGGTAACTAAGCCATAAAGAGAGCACTGTGTTCACCGATACACTTTCATGTAGAGTCAGCAGCGTGTGCTTACAAAACCAGTAAATGGAGGTGAAAGGACATGAACCTGTATCTCTGTCCTCTGTCTTCTTATACTTCCTGCTCGCTTGGTGACTTTATTTAGCCACATTCAGTGAGTAAGTGATCCCTGAAGACCACAAGTATCCTTCGTCTGGTCCGGTTGTCGACAGAAATGTGTACTTGTTTCTTTGCACACCACCATGTTTGAGGGACATCGGCGTGATCACTGCTGATAGGTGCAGGGACAAATATAAAGAAACACCTATTTCAGGACAGGATCAGTTGGGAACAAAGAGTGTGTTGTGGAGTGAAGTGTTTATTTGAGGGGCCAAACTTCCCTCCTTAGGTGGTTATTACTTCTTTACATTCGTGAACATCATAAAAAGCAATGATTTTAAAAGCCCAGACGCATATTGTTACAGCAATTCATTTGTTGAGGTGAGAGGAAATGAGAAGGAACTTGCTGCACCACTAAATCTATGCCTGAGCACTGCTGACATCAAAAAAAAGAATTCACGGTGGCTAGATAGGGCTATTTTCTACTGACTCTCTCTGGGGACTCAAACAGAATTCATTTGTTTGTTTGTTTCTTATTTTCACTTGTATAGGTAATCTGTCCCCGCCCCTTCAGCTTGTAGTTTTTCTGTGTCCTTGGATCTCCAGTGAGACTCCAGTAAGGGAGCACATAGGAGGTCTTTAGTTTTCATCAGTTCTTCTAACACTGTGTCTTTTGATTGGAGCACTCAAAGCCTGTACTTTTATTCTGATATTTGAGAGCTGTGCTCTTACTGCACTTTGAAATATTTTCTGTTCTCATTAATATACAATCACATGCAGAACATTATGTTTTCCAGTCTACACCCTTCACCAAGTCCCCGGCAAAAGCCAGTTACATTCGCTGTCCGTCAGCTTGTACTAAGATGCTGTAGAATCACTACATGTCTTCTCTGTGTTATGCAGCCGTACAAATGAACCCCCAAGTTACACACTATACATGCTAATCCTAATGCCCCCATTCTTTTTCCCCGCCCTTATTACTCCCTTCCCACAAACCCTCCCCAGTTCCTCTCTTTTTGGTAACTGTTAGTCCACTCTCGGGTTCTCTGAGTCTGCTGCTGTCTTTTCCTTCAGTTTTTCTTTGTTATCATTCTCCACACATGAGTGAAATCATTTGGTACATGTATTTCTCCTCCTTGAATATTTGACTGAGCATAATACCCTCTAGCTCCATCCACGTTATTGCAAATGATAGGATTTGTTTATTCTTATGTCTACCTACTGCACTTTTTAAACAGGATTTCATTCTTTTTTGTTTGTAGTTTCGCTATGTGCTTTCACCATTGCTCTCCTGGTTATGAGCAGTAGCTTTGTGTTAATCGATATGTACCTATATCTATCTATCTGTCTGTCTATCTATTTATCAATCAATCATCTTTTTGTCTGCCCATCTGTCCTTGTATACAGAACAGTTAACCATATATCCTATATAACTTTCCTACAGTATGCTTCCAAAAATCTTGCAAAGTATCTAGGCTGTAGAGAGAGCACTGGGTTCACCGAGTCACTTGCAGGTCGAGTCGGCCGCGTGTACCTACAAAACCTGGAAATGGTTGTGCCGGGACTTGAACCCGTGTCTCTATCCTCTGTCCTCTTTCATCTCCTTCTAACTTACTGTCTGTATTTAGCCACATTCTTTGACTAAGTGCTCCCTGAAGACCACAAGTATCATTCCTCAGGGCCTGTTGTCGCGAGAAAAGTAAACTTGTTCTTTGCTAACCACCATGTTTGAAGGACATCAGCGTGATCACCGCCGATAGGACGGAGGGTCAAATGAAAAGGAACACCAATTTCTAGACAGGAGCAGTTGGGAGCCAAGAGTGTATTGTGGAGTGACGTGTTTATTTGAGTGTAAAACTTCCCTCTTTAGGTAGTTATTAGATCTTCACATTCGTGAACATCATAAAACCCACTGATTTCAAAGGCCCAGATGCTTATTATTACAGCAACTCAGTTGTTGATGTGAGAGAAAATGAGAAGTATGTTGCTGCACCACTAAATCAATGGCTGGGAACGGCTGAAACCAAACAAAAAGAATTCACGGTGGCCAGATAGGGCTATTTTCTTCTGACTGTCTCAGGGGACTCAAACAGGATCCATTTGTTTGATTGTTTGTTTTTCAGTTTCACTCGTGTAGCGTACTTATTCACACACCTTCGGCGTGTAGTTGGTCTGTGTCCTTGGATCTTAGGTGAGTCTCCTGTAAGTAAGCACGTATTTATCTTGAGTTTTCATCCCTTCTTTTAACCCTGTGTCTTTTGTTTGCTGCACTCAGTGCCTGACCTTTTATTCTGATGATTCAGAGCTGTGCACTTATTGCACTTGAAGAATTATTTTTATCATTTAGCTAAAATCACTTGAAGAACTTTATGTTTACTATGCTCCCCCCTTCACCAAGTACCCCTGAAAAACCTCTTCAGTCGCTGTCGATCTGCGTAGTTGGATGCTGTAGACCCCTTCACCATGTCCCTCCCAACAGACCCCGTTACAGTCGCTGTCCATCAGTGAGTAGTAAGATGCTATATGATCTCTACTAGCCTTCTCTGCGTTGTACAGCACTCCCCATGCCCCCTCGACCCCAAGCATTATACATGCTAAAACTAATGCCCCCATTCTTTCTCCTCACACTTATCCCTCCCTTCAGACCCACCCTGCCCAGTCCTTTTCCCTTTGGTAACTTTTAGTCAACTCTCGGGTTCTGTGAGTCTGCTGCTGTTTTATTCCTTCACTTTTTCTTTGTTGTTATACTCCACACATGAGTGAAAACACTTGGTACTTGTCTTTCTCCGCCTGGCCTATTTCTCTGAACATACTACTGTCTAGCTCCATCCAGGTCATTGCAAATGGTAGTATTTGTTTTCTTCTTAAGGCTGCTTACTGCACTTTTTAAACTGGATTTCATTCTTCCTTTTTGTTTGTAGTTTAGCTATGTTATTCACCATTCAACTCCTGGTTATGAACAATAGCTTTGTGTCAATCGATATGTATCTGCATCTATCTATCTAATTGTCTGTCTGTCTATGTATGTATGTATGTATGTATGTATGTACCTATGAATCTATGTGTCTATCTTCCTATCATCTGTGATGTCTATCATCTATCAATCTATGTACCTATCTATCTATCTTTCATCTGTCATCTGTATACCTATCTAACTATGAATCAAACATCTTTTTGTCTGCCCATCTATCCTTCTGTACAGAACAGTTAACAACATAGCCTATGTCTCTTCCCTACATTATGCTTCCAGAAATCTTGTAAGGTAACTAAGCCATAAAGAGAGCATTGTGTTCACCGATACACTTTCATGTAGAGTCAGCAGCGTGTGCTTACAAAACCAGTAAATGGAGGTGAAAGGACATGAACCTGTATCTCTGTCCTCTGTCCTCTTATACTTCCTGCTCGCTTGGTGACTTTATTTAGAAACATTCAGTGAGTAAGTGATCCCTGAAGACCACAAGTATCCTTCTTCTGGTCCGGTTGTCGACAGAAATGTGTACTTGTTTCTTTGTACACCAGCATGTTTGAGGGACATTGGCGTGATCACTGCTGATAGGTGCAGGGACATATATAAAGGAACACCTATTTCTGGACAGGAGCAGTTGGGAACAAAGAGTGTGTTGTGGAGTGAAGTGTTTATTTGTGGGTCCAAACTTCCCTCCTCAGGTGGTTATTACTGCTTTACATTCGTAAACATCATAAAAAGCAATGATTTTAAAAGCCCAGACGCATATTGTTACAGCAATTCATTTGCTGAGGTGAGAGGAAATGAGAAGGAACTTGCTGCCCCACTAAATCTATGCCTGAGCACTGCTGGCATCAAACAAAAAGAATTCACGGTGGCTAGATAGGGCTATTTTCTACTGACTCTCTCTGGGGACTCAAACAGAATTCATTTGTTTGTTTGTTTCTTATTTTCACTTGTATAGGTAATCTGTCCACGCCCCTTCAGCTTGTAGTTTGTCTGTGTCCTTGGATCTCCAGTGAGACTCCAGTAAGGGAGCACGTAGGAGGTCTTGAATTTTCATCAGTTCTTCTAACACTCTGTCTTTTGATTGGAGCACTCAAAGCCTGTACTTTTATTCTGATATTTGAGAGCTGTGCTCTTACTGCACTTTGAAATATTTTCTGTTCTCATTAATATACAATCACATGCAGAACATTATGTTTTCCAGTCTACACCCTTCACCAAGTCCCCGGCAAAAGCCAGTTACAGTCGCTGTCCGTCAGCGTTTACTAAGATGCTGTAGAATCACTACATGTCTTCTCTGTGTTATGCAGCCGTACAAATGACCCCCCAAGTTACACACTATACATGCTAATCCTAATGCCCCCATTCTTTTTCCCCGCCCTTATTACTCCCTTCCCACAAACCCTCCCCAGTTCCTCTCTTTTTGGTAACTGTTAGTCCACTCTCGGGTTCTCTGAGTCTGCTGCTGTCCTTTCCTTCAGTTTTTCTTTGTTATCATACTCCACACATGAGTGAAATCATTTGGTACATGTATTTCTCCTCCTTGAATATTTGACTGAGCATAATACCCTCTAGCTCCATCCACGTTATTGCAAATGATAGGATTTGTTTATTCTTATGGCTACCTACTGCACTTTTTAAACTGGATTTCATTCTTCTTCTTTGTTTGTAGTTTCGCTATGTGCTTTCACCATTGCTCTCCTGGTTATGAGCAGTAGCTTTGTGTTAATCGATATGTACCTATATCTATCTATCTGTCTGTCTATCTATTTATCAATCAATCAATCAATCAATCTTCTTTTTGTCTGCCCATCTGTCCTTGTGTACAGAACAGTTAACCATATATCCTATATCACTTTCCTACACTATGCTTCCAAAATTCTTGCAAAGTATCTGGGCTGTAGAGAGAGCACTGGGTTCACCGAGACACTTGCAGGTCGAGTCGGCCGCGTGTACATACAAAACCAGGAAATGGTTGTGCCGGGACTTGAACCCGTGTCTCTATCCTCTGTCCTCTTTCATCTCCTTCTAACTTACTGTCTGTATTTAGCCACATTCTTTGACTAAGTGCTCCCTGAAGACCACAAGTATCATTCATCTGGGCCTGTTGTCGCGAGAAAAGTAAACTTGTTCTTTGCTAACCACCATGTTTGAAGGACATCAGCGTGATCACCGCCGATAGGACGGAGGGTCAAATGAAAAGGAACACCAATTTCTAGACAGGAGCAGTTGGGAGCCAAGAGTGTATTGTGGAGTGACGTGTTTATTTGAGTGTAAAACTTCCCTCTTTAGGTAGTTATTAGATCTTCACATTCGTGAACATCATAAAACCCACTGATTTCAAAGGCCCAGATGCTTATTATTACAGCAACTCAGTTGTTGATGTGAGAGAAAATGAGAAGTATGTTGCTGCACCACTAAATCAATGGCTGGGAACGGCTGAAACCAAACAAAAAGAATTAACGGTGGCCAGATAGGGCTATTCTCTTCTGACTGTCCCAGGGGACTCAAACAGAATCCATTTGTTTGATTGTTTGATTTTCAGTTTCACTCGTGTAGCGTACTTATCCACACACCTTCGGCTTGTAGTTTGTCTGTGTCCTTGGATCTCAAGTGAGTCTCCTGTAAGTAAGCACGTAGGTATCTTGTGTTTTCATCCCTTCTTTTAACCCTGTGTCTTTTGTTTGCTGCACTCAGTGACTGACCTTTTTTTCTGATGATTCAGAGCTGTGCACTTATTGCACTTAAAGAATTATTTTTACCATTAAGCTAAAATCACTTGAAGAACATTATGCTTACTATGCTCCCCCCTTCACCAAGTACCCCTGAAAAACCTCTTCAGTCGCTGTCGATCTGCGTAGTTGGATGCTGTAGACCCCTTCACCATGTCCCTCCCAACAGACCCCGTTACACTCGCTGTCCATCAGTGAGTAGTAAGATTCTATATGATCTCTACTAGCCTTCTCTGCGTTGTACAGCACTCCCCATGCCCCCTGGACCCCAAGCATTATACATGCTAAAACTAATGCCCCCATTCTTTCTCCTCACACTTATCCCTCCCTTCAGACCCACCCTGCCCAGTCCTTTTCCCTTTGGTAACTTTTAGTCAACTCTCGGGTTCTGTGAGTCTGCTGCTGTTTTTTTCCTTCACTTTTTCTTTGTTGCTATACTCCACACATGAGTGAAAACACTTGGTACTTGTCTTTCTCCGCCTGGCCTATTTCTCTAAACATACTACCGTCTAGCTCCATCCAGGTCATTGCAAATGGTAGTATTTGTTTTCTTCTTAAGGCTGCTTACTGTACTTTTTAAACTGGATTTCATTCTTCCTTTTTGTTTGTAGTTTAGCTATGTTATTCACCATTCAACTCCTGGTTATGAACAATAGCTTTGTGTCAATCGATATGTATCTGTATCTATCTATCTAATGGTCTGTCTGTCTATGTATGTATGTATGTATGAATGTATGTATGTAACTATGTATCTATGTATCTATCTTCCTATCATCTATCTATGATGTCTATCATCTATCAATCTATGTACCTATCTATCTATCTTTCATCTGTCATCTGTGTACCTATCTATCTATGAATCAAACATCTTTTTGTCTGCCCATCTATCCTTCTGTACAGAACAGTTAACAACATAGCCTATGTCTCTTCCCTACATTATGCTTCCAGAAATCTTGTAAGGTAACTAAGCCATAAAGAGAGCACTGTGTTCACCGATACACTTTCATGTAGAGTCAGCAGCGTGTGCTTACAAAACCAGTAAATGGAGGTGAAAGGACATGAACCTGTATCTCTGTCCTCTGTCTTCTTATACTTCCTGCTCGCTTGGTGACTTTATTTAGCCACATTCAGTGAGTAAGTGATCCCTGAAGACCACAAGTATCCTTCGTCTGGTCCGGTTGTCGACAGAAATGTGTACTTGTTTCTTTGCACACCACCATGTTTGAGGGACATCGGCGTGATCACTGCTGATAGGTGCAGGGACAAATATAAAGAAACACCTATTTCAGGACAGGATCAGTTGGGAACAAAGAGTGTGTTGTGGAGTGAAGTGTTTATTTGAGGGGCCAAACTTCCCTCCTTAGGTGGTTATTACTTCTTTACATTCGTGAACATCATAAAAAGCAATGATTTTAAAAGCCCAGACGCATATTGTTACAGCAATTCATTTGTTGAGGTGAGAGGAAATGAGAAGGAACTTGCTGCACCACTAAATCTATGCCTGAGCACTGCTGACATCAAAAAAAAGAATTCACGGTGGCTAGATAGGGCTATTTTCTACTGACTCTCTCTGGGGACTCAAACAGAATTCATTTGTTTGTTTGTTTCTTATTTTCACTTGTATAGGTAATCTGTCCCCGCCCCTTCAGCTTGTAGTTTTTCTGTGTCCTTGGATCTCCAGTGAGACTCCAGTAAGGGAGCACATAGGAGGTCTTTAGTTTTCATCAGTTCTTCTAACACTGTGTCTTTTGATTGGAGCACTCAAAGCCTGTACTTTTATTCTGATATTTGAGAGCTGTGCTCTTACTGCACTTTGAAATATTTTCTGTTCTCATTAATATACAATCACATGCAGAACATTATGTTTTCCAGTCTACACCCTTCACCAAGTCCCCGGCAAAAGCCAGTTACATTCGCTGTCCGTCAGCTTGTACTAAGATGCTGTAGAATCACTACATGTCTTCTCTGTGTTATGCAGCCGTACAAATGAACCCCCAAGTTACACACTATACATGCTAATCCTAATGCCCCCATTCTTTTTCCCCGCCCTTATTACTCCCTTCCCACAAACCCTCCCCAGTTCCTCTCTTTTTGGTAACTGTTAGTCCACTCTCGGGTTCTCTGAGTCTGCTGCTGTCTTTTCCTTCAGTTTTTCTTTGTTATCATTCTCCACACATGAGTGAAATCATTTGGTACATGTATTTCTCCTCCTTGAATATTTGACTGAGCATAATACCCTCTAGCTCCATCCACGTTATTGCAAATGATAGGATTTGTTTATTCTTATGTCTACCTACTGCACTTTTTAAACAGGATTTCATTCTTTTTTGTTTGTAGTTTCGCTATGTGCTTTCACCATTGCTCTCCTGGTTATGAGCAGTAGCTTTGTGTTAATCGATATGTACCTATATCTATCTATCTGTCTGTCTATCTATTTATCAATCAATCATCTTTTTGTCTGCCCATCTGTCCTTGTATACAGAACAGTTAACCATATATCCTATATAACTTTCCTACAGTATGCTTCCAAAAATCTTGCAAAGTATCTAGGCTGTAGAGAGAGCACTGGGTTCACCGAGTCACTTGCAGGTCGAGTCGGCCGCGTGTACCTACAAAACCTGGAAATGGTTGTGCCGGGACTTGAACCCGTGTCTCTATCCTCTGTCCTCTTTCATCTCCTTCTAACTTACTGTCTGTATTTAGCCACATTCTTTGACTAAGTGCTCCCTGAAGACCACAAGTATCATTCCTCAGGGCCTGTTGTCGCGAGAAAAGTAAACTTGTTCTTTGCTAACCACCATGTTTGAAGGACATCAGCGTGATCACCGCCGATAGGACGGAGGGTCAAATGAAAAGGAACACCAATTTCTAGACAGGAGCAGTTGGGAGCCAAGAGTGTATTGTGGAGTGACGTGTTTATTTGAGTGTAAAACTTCCCTCTTTAGGTAGTTATTAGATCTTCACATTCGTGAACATCATAAAACCCACTGATTTCAAAGGCCCAGATGCTTATTATTACAGCAACTCAGTTGTTGATGTGAGAGAAAATGAGAAGTATGTTGCTGCACCACTAAATCAATGGCTGGGAACGGCTGAAACCAAACAAAAAGAATTCACGGTGGCCAGATAGGGCTATTTTCTTCTGACTGTCTCAGGGGACTCAAACAGGATCCATTTGTTTGATTGTTTGTTTTTCAGTTTCACTCGTGTAGCGTACTTATTCACACACCTTCGGCGTGTAGTTGGTCTGTGTCCTTGGATCTTAGGTGAGTCTCCTGTAAGTAAGCACGTAGGTATCTTGAGTTTTCATCCCTTCTTTTAACCCTGTGTCTTTTGTTTGCTGCACTCAGTGCCTGACCTTTTATTCTGATGATTCAGAGCTGTGCACTTATTGCACTTGAAGAATTATTTTTATCATTTAGCTAAAATCACTTGAAGAACTTTATGTTTACTATGCTCCCCCCTTCACCAAGTACCCCTGAAAAACCTCTTCAGTCGCTGTCGATCTGCGTAGTTGGATGCTGTAGACCCCTTCACCATGTCCCTCCCAACAGACCCCGTTACAGTCGCTGTCCATCAGTGAGTAGTAAGATGCTATATGATCTCTACTAGCCTTCTCTGCGTTGTACAGCACTCCCCATGCCCCCTCGACCCCAAGCATTATACATGCTAAAACTAATGCCCCCATTCTTTCTCCTCACACTTATCCCTCCCTTCAGACCCACCCTGCCCAGTCCTTTTCCCTTTGGTAACTTTTAGTCAACTCTCGGGTTCTGTGAGTCTGCTGCTGTTTTATTCCTTCACTTTTTCTTTGTTGTTATACTCCACACATGAGTGAAAACACTTGGTACTTGTCTTTCTCCGCCTGGCCTATTTCTCTGAACATACTACTGTCTAGCTCCATCCAGGTCATTGCAAATGGTAGTATTTGTTTTCTTCTTAAGGCTGCTTACTGCACTTTTTAAACTGGATTTCATTCTTCCTTTTTGTTTGTAGTTTAGCTATGTTATTCACCATTCAACTCCTGGTTATGAACAATAGCTTTGTGTCAATCGATATGTATCTGCATCTATCTATCTAATTGTCTGTCTGTCTATGTATGTATGTATGTATGTATGTATGTACCTATGAATCTATGTGTCTATCTTCCTATCATCTGTGATGTCTATCATCTATCAATCTATGTACCTATCTATCTATCTTTCATCTGTCATCTGTATACCTATCTAACTATGAATCAAACATCTTTTTGTCTGCCCATCTATCCTTCTGTACAGAACAGTTAACAACATAGCCTATGTCTCTTCCCTACATTATGCTTCCAGAAATCTTGTAAGGTAACTAAGCCATAAAGAGAGCACTGTGTTCACCGATACACTTTCATGTAGAGTCAGCAGCGTGTGCTTACAAAACCAGTAAATGGAGGTGAAAGGACATGAACCTGTATCTCTGTCCTCTGTCCTCTTATACTTCCTGCTCGCTTGGTGACTTTATTTAGCCACATTCAGTGAGTAAGTGATCCCTGAAGACCACAAGTATCCTTCGTCTGGTCCGGTTGTCGACAGAAATGTGTACTTGTTTCTTTGCACACCACCATGTTTGAGGGACATCGGCGTGATCACTGCTGATAGGTGCAGGGACAAATATAAAGGAACACCTATTTCTGGACAGGAGCAGTTGGGAACAAAGAGTGTGTTGTGGAGTGAAGTGTTTATTTGAGGGTCCAAACTTCCCTCCTTAGGTGGTTATTACTTCTTTACATTCGTGAACATCATAAAAAGCAATGATTTTAAAAGCCCAGACGCATATTGTTACAGCAATTCATTTGTTGAGGTGAGAGGAAATGAGAAGGAACTTGCTGCACCACTAAATCTATGCCTGAGCACTGCTGACATCAAACAAAATGAATTCACGGTGGCTAGATAGGGCTATTCTCTACTGACTCTCTCTGGGGACTCAAACAGTATTCATTTGTTTGTTTGTTTCTTATTTTCACTTGTATAGGTAATCTGTCCACGCCCCTTCAGCTTGTAGTTTGTCTGTGTCCTTGGATCTCCAGTGAGACTCCAGTAAGGGAGCACGTAGGAGGTCTTGAGTTTTCATCAGTTCTTCTAACACTGTGTCTTTTGATTGGAGCACTCAAAGCCTGTACTTTTATTCTGATATTTGAGAGCTGTGCTCTTACTGCACTTTGAAATATTTTCTGTTCTCATTAATATACAATCACATGCAGAACATTATGTTTTCCAGTCTACACCCTTCACCAAGTCCCCGGCAAAAGCCAGTTACAGTCGCTGTCCGTCAGCGTGTACTAAGATGCTGTAGAATCACTACATGTCTTCTCTGTGTTATGCAGTCGTACAAATGACCCCCCAAGTTACACACTATACATGCTAATCCTAATGCCCCCATTCTTTTTCCCCGCCCTTATTACTCCCTTCCCACAAACCCTCCCCAGTTCCTCTCTTTTTGGTAACTGTTAGTCCACTCTCGGGTTCTCTGAGTCTGCTGCTGTCTTTTCCTTCAGTTTTTCTTTGTTATCATACTCCACACATGAGTGAAATCATTTGGTACATGTATTTCTCCTCCTTGAATATTTGACTGAGCATAATACCCTCTAGCTCCATCCACGTTATGGCAAATGATAGGATTTGTTTATTCTTATGGCAACCTACTGCACTTTTTAAACAGGAATTCATTCTTTTTTGTTTGTAGTTTCGCTATGTGCTTTCACCATTGCTCTCCTCGTTATGAGCAGTAGCTTTGTGTTAATCGATATGTACCTATATCTATCTATCTGTCTGTCTATCTATTTATCAATCAATCAATCAATCAATCATCTTTTTGTCTGCCCATCTGTCCTTGTATACAGAACAGTTAACCATATATCCTATATAACTTTCCTACAGTATGCTTCCAAAAATCTTGCAAAGTATCTAGGCTGTAGAGAGAGCACTGGGTTCACCGAGTCACTTGCAGGTCGAGTCGGCCGCGTGTACCTACAAAACCTGGAAATGGTTGTGCCGGGACTTGAACCCGTGTCTCTATCCTCTGTCCTCTTTCATCTCCTTCTAACTTACTGTCTGTATTTAGCCACATTCTTTGACTAAGTGCTCCCTGAAGACCACAAGTATCATTCCTCAGGGCCTGTTGTCGCGAGAAAAGTAAACTTGTTCTTTGCTAACCACCATGTTTGAAGGACATCAGCGTGATCACCGCCGATAGGACGGAGGGTCAAATGAAAAGGAACACCAATTTCTAGACAGGAGCAGTTGGGAGCCAAGAGTGTATTGTGGAGTGACGTGTTTATTTGAGTGTAAAACTTCCCTCTTTAGGTAGTTATTAGATCTTCACATTCGTGAACATCATAAAACCCACTGATTTCAAAGGCCCAGATGCTTATTATTACAGCAACTCAGTTGTTGATGTGAGAGAAAATGAGAAGTATGTTGCTGCACCACTAAATCAATGGCTGGGAACGGCTGAAACCAAACAAAAAGAATTCACGGTGGCCAGATAGGGCTATTTTCTTCTGACTGTCTCAGGGGACTCAAACAGGATCCATTTGTTTGATTGTTTGTTTTTCAGTTTCACTCGTGTAGCGTACTTATTCACACACCTTCGGCGTGTAGTTGGTCTGTGTCCTTGGATCTTAGGTGAGTCTCCTGTAAGTAAGCACGTAGGTATCTTGAGTTTTCATCCCTTCTTTTAACCCTGTGTCTTTTGTTTGCTGCACTCAGTGCCTGACCTTTTATTCTGATGATTCAGAGCTGTGCACTTATTGCACTTGAAGAATTATTTTTATCATTTAGCTAAAATCACTTGAAGAACTTTATGTTTACTATGCTCCCCCCTTCACCAAGTACCCCTGAAAAACCTCTTCAGTCGCTGTCGATCTGCGTAGTTGGATGCTGTAGACCCCTTCACCATGTCCCTCCCAACAGACCCCGTTACAGTCGCTGTCCATCAGTGAGTAGTAAGATGCTATATGATCTCTACTAGCCTTCTCTGCGTTGTACAGCACTCCCCATGCCCCCTGGACCCCAAGCATTATACATGCTAAAACTAATGCCCCCATTCTTTCTCCTCACACTTATCCCTCCCTTCAGACCCACCCTGCCCAGTCCTTTTCCCTTTGGTAACTTTTAGTCAACTCTCGGGTTCTGTGAGTCTGCTGCTGTTTTATTCCTTCACTTTATCTTTGTTGTTATACTCCACACATGAGTGAAAACACTTGGTACTTGTCTTTCTCCGCCTGGCCTATTTCTCTGAACATACTACTGTCTAGCTCCATCCAGGTCATTGCAAATGGTAGTATTTGTTTTCTTCTTAAGGCTGCTTACTGCACTTTTTAAACTGGATTTCATTCTTCCTTTTTGTTTGTAGTTTAGCTATGTTATTCACCATTCAACTCCTGGTTATGAACAATAGCTTTGTGTCAATCGATATGTATCTGCATCTATCTATCTAATTGTCTGTCTGTCTATGTATGTATGTATGTATGTATGTATGTACCTATGAATCTATGTGTCTATCTTCCTATCATCTATGATGTCTATCATCTATCAATCTATGTACCTATCTATCTATCTTTCATCTGTCATCTGTATACCTATCTAACTATGAATCAAACATCTTTTTGTCTGCCCATCTATCCTTCTGTACAGAACAGTTAACAACATAGCCTATGTCTCTTCCCTACATTATGCTTCCAGAAATCTTGTAAGGTAACTAAGCCATAAAGAGAGCACTGTGTTCACCGATACACTTTCATGTAGAGTCAGCAGCGTGTGCTTACAAAACCAGTAAATGGAGGTGAAAGGACATGAACCTGTATCTCTGTCCTCTGTCCTCTTATACTTCCTGCTCGCTTGGTGACTTTATTTAGCCACATTCAGTGAGTAAGTGATCCCTGAAGACCACAAGTATCCTTCGTCTGGTCCGGTTGTCGACAGAAATGTGTACTTGTTTCTTTGCACACCACCATGTTTGAGGGACATCGGCGTGATCACTGCTGATAGGTGCAGGGACAAATATAAAGGAACACCTATTTCTGGACAGGAGCAGTTGGGAACAAAGAGTGTGTTGTGGAGTGAAGTGTTTATTTGAGGGTCCAAACTTCCCTCCTTAGGTGGTTATTACTTCTTTACATTCGTGAACATCATAAAAAGCAATGATTTTAAAAGCCCAGACGCATATTGTTACAGCAATTCATTTGTTGAGGTGAGAGGAAATGAGAAGGAACTTGCTGCACCACTAAATCTATGCCTGAGCACTGCTGACATCAAACAAAATGAATTCACGGTGGCTAGATAGGGCTATTCTCTACTGACTCTCTCTGGGGACTCAAACAGTATTCATTTGTTTGTTTGTTTCTTATTTTCACTTGTATAGGTAATCTGTCCACGCCCCTTCAGCTTGTAGTTTGTCTGTGTCCTTGGATCTCCAGTGAGACTCCAGTAAGGGAGCACGTAGGAGGTCTTGAGTTTTCATCAGTTCTTCTAACACTGTGTCTTTTGATTGGAGCACTCAAAGCCTGTACTTTTATTCTGATATTTGAGAGCTGTGCTCTTACTGCACTTTGAAATATTTTCTGTTCTCATTAATATACAATCACATGCAGAACATTATGTTTTCCAGTCTACACCCTTCACCAAGTCCCCGGCAAAAGCCAGTTACAGTCGCTGTCCGTCAGCGTGTACTAAGATGCTGTAGAATCACTACATGTCTTCTCTGTGTTATGCAGTCGTACAAATGACCCCCCAAGTTACACACTATACATGCTAATCCTAATGCCCCCATTCTTTTTCCCCGCCCTTATTACTCCCTTCCCACAAACCCTCCCCAGTTCCTCTCTTTTTGGTAACTGTTAGTCCACTCTCGGGTTCTCTGAGTCTGCTGCTGTCTTTTCCTTCAGTTTTTCTTTGTTATCATACTCCACACATGAGTGAAATCATTTGGTACATGTATTTCTCCTCCTTGAATATTTGACTGAGCATAATACCCTCTAGCTCCATCCACGTTATGGCAAATGATAGGATTTGTTTATTCTTATGGCAACCTACTGCACTTTTTAAACAGGAATTCATTCTTTTTTGTTTGTAGTTTCGCTATGTGCTTTCACCATTGCTCTCCTCGTTATGAGCAGTAGCTTTGTGTTAATCGATATGTACCTATATCTATCTATCTGTCTGTCTATCTATTTATCAATCAATCAATCAATCAATCATCTTTTTGTCTGCCCATCTGTCCTTGTATACAGAACAGTTAACCATATATCCTATATAACTTTCCTACAGTATGCTTCCAAAAATCTTGCAAAGTATCTAGGCTGTAGAGAGAGCACTGGGTTCACCGAGTCACTTGCAGGTCGAGTCGGCCGCGTGTACCTACAAAACCTGGAAATGGTTGTGCCGGGACTTGAACCCGTGTCTCTATCCTCTGTCCTCTTTCATCTCCTTCTAACTTACTGTCTGTATTTAGCCACATTCTTTGACTAAGTGCTCCCTGAAGACCACAAGTATCATTCCTCAGGGCCTGTTGTCGCGAGAAAAGTAAACTTGTTCTTTGCTAACCACCATGTTTGAAGGACATCAGCGTGATCACCGCCGATAGGACGGAGGGTCAAATGAAAAGGAACACCAATTTCTAGACAGGAGCAGTTGGGAGCCAAGAGTGTATTGTGGAGTGACGTGTTTATTTGAGTGTAAAACTTCCCTCTTTAGGTAGTTATTAGATCTTCACATTCGTGAACATCATAAAACCCACTGATTTCAAAGGCCCAGATGCTTATTATTACAGCAACTCAGTTGTTGATGTGAGAGAAAATGAGAAGTATGTTGCTGCACCACTAAATCAATGGCTGGGAACGGCTGAAACCAAACAAAAAGAATTCACGGTGGCCAGATAGGGCTATTTTCTTCTGACTGTCTCAGGGGACTCAAACAGGATCCATTTGTTTGATTGTTTGTTTTTCAGTTTCACTCGTGTAGCGTACTTATTCACACACCTTCGGCGTGTAGTTGGTCTGTGTCCTTGGATCTTAGGTGAGTCTCCTGTAAGTAAGCACGTAGGTATCTTGAGTTTTCATCCCTTCTTTTAACCCTGTGTCTTTTGTTTGCTGCACTCAGTGCCTGACCTTTTATTCTGATGATTCAGAGCTGTGCACTTATTGCACTTGAAGAATTATTTTTATCATTTAGCTAAAATCACTTGAAGAACTTTATGTTTACTATGCTCCCCCCTTCACCAAGTACCCCTGAAAAACCTCTTCAGTCGCTGTCGATCTGCGTAGTTGGATGCTGTAGACCCCTTCACCATGTCCCTCCCAACAGACCCCGTTACAGTCGCTGTCCATCAGTGAGTAGTAAGATGCTATATGATCTCTACTAGCCTTCTCTGCGTTGTACAGCACTCCCCATGCCCCCTGGACCCCAAGCATTATACATGCTAAAACTAATGCCCCCATTCTTTCTCCTCACACTTATCCCTCCCTTCAGACCCACCCTGCCCAGTCCTTTTCCCTTTGGTAACTTTTAGTCAACTCTCGGGTTCTGTGAGTCTGCTGCTGTTTTATTCCTTCACTTTTTCTTTGTTGTTATACTCCACACATGAGTGAAAACACTTGGTACTTGTCTTTCTCCGCCTGGCCTATTTCTCTGAACATACTACTGTCTAGCTCCATCCAGGTCATTGCAAATGGTAGTATTTGTTTTCTTCTTAAGGCTGCTTACTGCACTTTTTAAACTGGATTTCATTCTTCCTTTTTGTTTGTAGTTTAGCTATGTTATTCACCATTCAACTCCTGGTTATGAACAATAGCTTTGTGTCAATCGATATGTATCTGCATCTATCTATCTAATTGTCTGTCTGTCTATGTATGTATGTATGTATGTATGTATGTACCTATGAATCTATGTGTCTATCTTCCTATCATCTATGATGTCTATCATCTATCAATCTATGTACCTATCTATCTATCTTTCATCTGTCATCTGTATACCTATCTAACTATGAATCAAACATCTTTTTGTCTGCCCATCTATCCTTCTGTACAGAACAGTTAACAACATAGCCTATGTCTCTTCCCTACATTATGCTTCCAGAAATCTTGTAAGGTAACTAAGCCATAAAGAGAGCACTGTGTTCACCGATACACTTTCATGTAGAGTCAGCAGCGTGTGCTTACAAAACCAGTAAATGGAGGTGAAAGGACATGAACCTGTATCTCTGTCCTCTGTCCTCTTATACTTCCTGCTCGCTTGGTGACTTTATTTAGCCACATTCAGTGAGTAAGTGATCCCTGAAGACCACAAGTATCCTTCGTCTGGTCCGGTTGTCGACAGAAATGTGTACTTGTTTCTTTGCACACCACCATGTTTGAGGGACATCGGCGTGATCACTGCTGATAGGTGCAGGGACAAATATAAAGGAACACCTATTTCTGGACAGGAGCAGTTGGGAACAAAGAGTGTGTTGTGGAGTGAAGTGTTTCTTTGAGGTTCCAAACTTCCCTCCTTAGGTGGTTATTACTTCTTTACATTCGTGAACATCATAAAAAGCAATGATTTTAAAAGCCCAGACGCATATTGTTACAGCAATTCATTTGTTGAGGTGAGAGGAAATGAGAAGGAACTTGCTGCACCACTAAATCTATGCCTGAGCACTGCTGACATCAAACAAAATGAATTCACGGTGGCTAGATAGGGCTATTCTCTACTGACTCTCTCTGGGGACTCAAACAGAATTCATTTGTTTGTTTGTTTCTTATTTTCACTTGTATAGGTAATCTGTCCACGCCCCTTCAGCTTGTAGTTTGTCTGTGTCCTTGGATCTCCAGTGAGACTCCAGTAAGGGAGCACGTAGGTTGTCTTGAGTTTTCATCAGTTCTTCTAACACTGTGTCTTTTGATTGGAGCACTCAAAGCCTGTACTTTTATTCTGATATTTGAGAGCTGTGCTCTTACTGCACTTTGAAATATTTTCTGTTCTCATTAATATACAATCACATGCAGAACATTATGTTTTCCAGTCTACACCCTTCACCAAGTCCCCGGCAAAAGCCAGTTACAGTCGCTGTCCGTCAGCGTGTACTAAGATGCTGTAGAATCACTACATGTCTTCTCTGTGTTATGCAGCCGTACAAATGACCCCCCAAGTTACACACTATACATGCTAATCCTAATGCCCCCATTCTTTTTCCCCGCCCTTATTACTCCCTTCCCACAAACCCTCCCCAGTTCCTCTCTTTTTGGTAACTGTTAGTCCACTCTCGGGTTCTCTGAGTCTGCTGCTGTCTTTTCCTTCAGTTTTTCTTTGTTATCATACTCCACACATGAGTGAAATCATTTGGTACATGTATTTCTCCTCCTTGAATATTTGACTGAGCATAATACCCTCTAGCTCCATCCACGTTATGGCAAATGATAGGATTTGTTTATTCTTATGGCAACCTACTGCACTTTTTAAACAGGAATTCATTCTTTTTTGTTTGTAGTTTCGCTATGTGCTTTCACCATTGCTCTCCTGGTTATGAGCAGTAGCTTTGTGTTAATCGATATGTACCTATATCTATCTATCTGTCTGTCTATCTATTTATCAATCAATCAATCAATCAATCATCTTTTTGTCTGCCCATCTGTCCTTGTATACAGAACAGTTAACCATATATCCTATATAACTTTCCTACAGTATGCTTCCAAAAATCTTGCAAAGTATCTAGGCTGTAGAGAGAGCACTGGGTTCACCGAGTCACTTGCAGGTCGAGTCGGCCGCGTGTACCTACAAAACCTGGAAATGGTTGTGCCGGGACTTGAACCCGTGTCTCTATCCTCTGTCCTCTTTCATCTCCTTCTAACTTACTGTCTGTATTTAGCCACATTCTTTGACTAAGTGCTCCCTGAAGACCACAAGTATCATTCCTCAGGGCCTGTTGTCGCGAGAAAAGTAAACTTGTTCTTTGCTAACCACCATGTTTGAAGGACATCAGCGTGATCACCGCCGATAGGACGGAGGGTCAAATGAAAAGGAACACCAATTTCTAGACAGGAGCAGTTGGGAGCCAAGAGTGTATTGTGGAGTGACGTGTTTATTTGAGTGTAAAACTTCCCTCTTTAGGTAGTTATTAGATCTTCACATTCGTGAACATCATAAAACCCACTGATTTCAAAGGCCCAGATGCTTATTATTACAGCAACTCAGTTGTTGATGTGAGAGAAAATGAGAAGTATGTTGCTGCACCACTAAATCAATGGCTGGGAACGGCTGAAACCAAACAAAAAGAATTCACGGTGGCCAGATAGGGCTATTTTCTTCTGACTGTCTCAGGGGACTCAAACAGGATCCATTTGTTTGATTGTTTGTTTTTCAGTTTCACTCGTGTAGCGTACTTATTCACACACCTTCGGCGTGTAGTTGGTCTGTGTCCTTGGATCTTAGGTGAGTCTCCTGTAAGTAAGCACGTAGGTATCTTGAGTTTTCATCCCTTCTTTTAACCCTGTGTCTTTTGTTTGCTGCACTCAGTGCCTGACCTTTTATTCTGATGATTCAGAGCTGTGCACTTATTGCACTTGAAGAATTATTTTTATCATTTAGCTAAAATCACTTGAAGAACTTTATGTTTACTATGCTCCCCCCTTCACCAAGTACCCCTGAAAAACCTCTTCAGTCGCTGTCGATCTGCGTAGTTGGATGCTGTAGACCCCTTCACCATGTCCCTCCCAACAGACCCCGTTACAGTCGCTGTCCATCAGTGAGTAGTAAGATGCTATATGATCTCTACTAGCCTTCTCTGCGTTGTACAGCACTCCCCATGCCCCCTGGACCCCAAGCATTATACATGCTAAAACTAATGCCCCCATTCTTTCTCCTCACACTTATCCCTCCCTTCAGACCCACCCTGCCCAGTCCTTTTCCCTTTGGTAACTTTTAGTCAACTCTCGGGTTCTGTGAGTCTGCTGCTGTTTTATTCCTTCACTTTTCCTTTGTTGTTATACTCCACACATGAGTGAAAACACTTGGTACTTGTCTTTCTCCGCCTGGCCTATTTCTCTGAACATACTACCGTCTAGCTCCATCCAGGTCATTGCAAATGGTAGTATTTGTTTTCTTCTTAAGGCTGCTTACTGCACTTTTTAAACTGGATTTCATTCTTCCTTTTTGTTTGTAGTTTAGCTATGTTATTCACCATTCAACTCCTGGTTATGAACAATAGCTTTGTGTCAATCGATATGTATCTGCATCTATCTATCTAATTGTCTGTCTGTCTATGTATGTATGTATGTATGTATGTATGTACCTATGAATCTATGTATCTATCTTCCTATCATCTATGATGTCTATCATCTATCAATCTATGTACCTATCTATCTATCTTTCATCTGTCATCTGTATACCTATCTAACTATGAATCAAACATCTTTTTGTCTGCCCATCTATCCTTCTGTACAGAACAGTTAACAACATAGCCTATGTCTCTTCCCTACATTATGCTTCCAGAAATCTTGTAAGGTAACAAAGCCATAAAGAGAGCACTGTGTTCTCCGATACACTTTCATGTAGAGTCAGCAGCGTGTGCTTACAAAACCAGTAAATGGAGGTGAAAGGACATGAACCTGTATCTCTGTCCTCTGTCCTCTTATACTTCCTGCTCGCTTGGTGACTTTATTTAGCCACATTCAGTGAGTAAGTGATCCCTGAAGACCACAAGTATCCTTCGTCTGGTCCGGTTGTCGACAGAAATGTGTACTTGTTTCTTTGCACACCACCATGTTTGAGGGACATCGGCGTGATCACTGCTGATAGGTGCAGGGACAAATATAAAGGAACACCTATTTCTGGACAGGAGCAGTTGGGAACAAAGAGTGTGTTGTGGAGTGAAGTGTTTATTTGAGGGTCCAAACTTCCCTCCTTAGGTGGTTATTACATCTTTACATTCGTGAACATCATAAAAAGCAATGATTTTAAAAGCCCAGACGCATATTGTTACAGCAATTCTTTTGCTGAGGTGAGAGGAAATGAGAAGGAACTTGCTGCCCCACTAAATCTATGCCTGAGCACTGCTGACATCGAACAAAAAGAATTCACGGTGGCTAGATAGGGCTATTTTCTACTGACTCTCTCTGGGGACTCAAACAGTATTCATTTGTTTGTTTGTTTCTTATTTTCACTTGTATAGGTAATCTGTCCACGCCCCTTCAGCTTGTAGTTTGTCTGTGTCCTTGGATCTCCAGTGAGACTCCAGTAAGGGAGCACGTAGGAGGTCTTGAGTTTTCATCAGTTCTTCTAACACTGTGTCTTTTGATTGGAGCACTCAAAGCCTGTACTTTTATTCTGATATTTGAGAGCTGTGCTCTTACTGCACTTTGAAATATTTTCTGTTCTCATTAATATACAATCACATGCAGAACATTATGTTTTCCAGTCTACACCCTTCACCAAGTCCCCGGCAAAAGCCAGTTACAGTCGCTGTCCGTCAGCGTGTACTAAGATGCTGTAGAATCACTACATGTCTTCTCTGTGTTATGCAGCCGTACAAATGACCCCCCAAGTTACACACTATACATGCTAATCCTAATGCCCCCATTCTTTTTCCCCGCCCTTATTACTCCCTTCCCACAAACCCTCCCCAGTTCCTCTCTTTTTGGTAACTGTTAGTCCACTCTCGGGTTCTCTGAGTCTGCTGCTGTCTTTTCCTTCAGTTTTTCTTTGTTATCATACTCCACACATGAGTGAAATCATTTGGTACATGTATTTCTCCTCCTTGAATATTTGACTGAGCATAATACCCTCTAGCTCCATCCACGTTATGGCAAATGATAGGATTTGTTTATTCTTATGGCAACCTACTGCACTTTTTAAACAGGAATTCATTCTTTTTTGTTTGTAGTTTCGCTATGTGCTTTCACCATTGCTCTCCTGGTTATGAGCAGTAGCTTTGTGTTAATCGATATGTACCTATATCTATCTATCTGTCTGTCTATCTATTTATCAATCAATCAATCAATCAATCATCTTTTTGTCTGCCCATCTGTCCTTGTATACAGAACAGTTAACCATATATCCTATATAACTTTCCTACAGTATGCTTCCAAAAATCTTGCAAAGTATCTAGGCTGTAGAGAGAGCACTGGGTTCACCGAGTCACTTGCAGGTCGAGTCGGCCGCGTGTACCTACAAAACCTGGAAATGGTTGTGCCGGGACTTGAACCCGTGTCTCTATCCTCTGTCCTCTTTCATCTTCTTCTATCTTACTGTCTGTATTTAGCCACATTCTTTGACTAAGTGCTCCCTGAAGACCACAAGTATCATTCCTCAGGGCCTGTTGTCGCGAGAAAAGTAAACTTGTTCTTTGCTAACCACCATGTTTGAAGGACATCAGCGTGATCACCGCCGATAGGACGGAGGGTCAAATGAAAAGGAACACCAATTTCTAGACAGGAGCAGTTGGGAGCCAAGAGTGTATTGTGGAGTGACGTGTTTATTTGAGTGTAAAACTTCCCTCTTTAGGTAGTTATTAGATCTTCACATTCGTGAACATCATAAAACCCACTGATTTCAAAGGCCCAGATGCTTATTATTACAGCAACTCAGTTGTTGATGTGAGAGAAAATGAGAAGTATGTTGCTGCACCACTAAATCAATGGCTGGGAACGGCTGAAACCAAACAAAAAGAATTCACGGTGGCCAGATAGGGCTATTTTCTTCTGACTGTCTCAGGGGACTCAAACAGGATCCATTTGTTTGATTGTTTGTTTTTCAGTTTCACTCGTGTAGCGTACTTATTCACACACCTTCGGCGTGTAGTTGGTCTGTGTCCTTGGATCTTAGGTGAGTCTCCTGTAAGTAAGCACGTAGGTATCTTGAGTTTTCATCCCTTCTTTTAACCCTGTGTCTTTTGTTTGCTGCACTCAGTGCCTGACCTTTTATTCTGATGATTCAGAGCTGTGCACTTATTGCACTTGAAGAATTATTTTTATCATTTAGCTAAAATCACTTGAAGAACTTTATGTTTACTATGCTCCCCCCTTCACCAAGTACCCCTGAAAAACCTCTTCAGTCGCTGTCGATCTGCGTAGTTGGATGCTGTAGACCCCTTCACCATGTCCCTCCCAACAGACCCCGTTACAGTCGCTGTCCATCAGTGAGTAGTAAGATGCTATATGATCTCTACTAGCCTTCTCTGCGTTGTACAGCACTCCCCATGCCCCCTGGACCCCAAGCATTATACATGCTAAAACTAATGCCCCCATTCTTTCTCCTCACACTTATCCCTCCCTTCAGACCCACCCTGCCCAGTCCTTTTCCCTTTGGTAACTTTTAGTCAACTCTCGGGTTCTGTGAGTCTGCTGCTGTTTTATTCCTTCACTTTTCCTTTGTTGTTATACTCCACACATGAGTGAAAACACTTGGTACTTGTCTTTCTCCGCCTGGCCTATTTCTCTGAACATACTACCGTCTAGCTCCATCCAGGTCATTGCAAATGGTAGTATTTGTTTTCTTCTTAAGGCTGCTTACTGCACTTTTTAAACTGGATTTCATTCTTCCTTTTTGTTTGTAGTTTAGCTATGTTATTCACCATTCAACTCCTGGTTATGAACAATAGCTTTGTGTCAATCGATATGTATCTGCATCTATCTATCTAATTGTCTGTCTGTCTATGTATGTATGTATGTATGTATGTATGTACCTATGAATCTATGTATCTATCTTCCTATCATCTATGATGTCTATCATCTATCAATCTATGTACCTATCTATCTATCTTTCATCTGTCATCTGTATACCTATCTAACTATGAATCAAACATCTTTTTGTCTGCCCATCTCTCCTTCTGTACAGAACAGTTAACAACATAGCCTATGTCTCTTCCCTACATTATGCTTCCAGAAATCTTGTAAGGTAACAAAGCCATAAAGAGAGCACTGTGTTCTCCGATACACTTTCATGTAGAGTCAGCAGCGTGTGCTTACAAAACCAGTAAATGGAGGTGAAAGGACATGAACCTGTATCTCTGTCCTCTGTCCTCTTATACTTCCTGCTCGCTTGGTGACTTTATTTAGCCACATTCAGTGAGTAAGTGATCCCTGAAGACCACAAGTATCCTTCGTCTGGTCCGGTTGTCGACAGAAATGTGTACTTGTTTCTTTGCACACCACCATGTTTGAGGGACATCGGCGTGATCACTGCTGATAGGTGCAGGGACAAATATAAAGGAACACCTATTTCTGGACAGGAGCAGTTGGGAACAAAGAGTGTGTTGTGGAGTGAAGTGTTTATTTGAGGGTCCAAACTTCCCTCCTTAGGTGGTTATTACATCTTTACATTCGTGAACATCATAAAAAGCAATGATTTTAAAAGCCCAGACGCATATTGTTACAGCAATTCTTTTGCTGAGGTGAGAGGAAATGAGAAGGAACTTGCTGCCCCACTAAATCTATGCCTGAGCACTGCTGACATCGAACAAAAAGAATTCACGGTGGCTAGATAGGGCTATTCTCTACTGACTCTCTCTGGGGACTCAAACAGTATTCATTTGTTTGTTTGTTTCTTATTTTCACTTGTATAGGTAATCTGTCCACGCCCCTTCAGCTTGTAGTTTGTCTGTGTCCTTGGATCTCCAGTGAGACTCCAGTAAGGGAGCACGTAGGAGGTCTTGAGTTTTCATCAGTTCTTCTAACACTGTGTCTTTTGATTGGAGCACTCAAAGCCTGTACTTTTATTCTGATATTTGAGAGCTGTGCTCTTACTGCACTTTGAAATATTTTCTGTTCTCATTAATATACAATCACATGCAGAACATTATGTTTTCCAGTCTACACCCTTCACCAAGTCCCCGGCAAAAGCCAGTTACAGTCGCTGTCCGTCAGCGTGTACTAAGATGCTGTAGAATCACTACATGTCTTCTCTGTGTTATGCAGCCGTACAAATGACCCCCCAAGTTACACACTATACATGCTAATCCTAATGCCCCCATTCTTTTTCCCCGCCCTTATTACTCCCTTCCCACAAACCGTCCCCAGTTCCTCTCTTTTTGGTAACTGTTAGTCCACTCTCGGGTTCTCTGAGTCTGCTGCTGTCTTTTCCTTCAGTTTTTCTTTGTTATCATACTCCACACATGAGTGAAATCATTTGGTACATGTATTTCTCCTCCTTGAATATTTGACTGAGCATAATACCCTCTAGCTCCATCCACGTTATGGCAAATGATAGGATTTGTTTATTCTTATGGCAACCTACTGCACTTTTTAAACAGGAATTCATTCTTTTTTGTTTGTAGTTTCGCTATGTGCTTTCACCATTGCTCTCCTGGTTATGAGCAGTAGCTTTGTGTTAATCGATATGTACCTATATCTATCTATCTGTCTGTCTATCTATTTATCAATCAATCAATCAATCAATCATCTTTTTGTCTGCCCATCTGTCCTTGTATACAGAACAGTTAACCATATATGCTATATAACTTTCCTACAGTATGCTTCCAAAAATCTTGCAAAGTATCTAGGCTGTAGAGAGAGCACTGGGTTCACCGAGTCACTTGCAGGTCGAGTCGGCCGCGTGTACCTACAAAACCTGGAAATGGTTGTGCCGGGACTTGAACCCGTGTCTCTATCCTCTGTCCTCTTTCATCTCCTTCTAACTTACTGTCTGTATTTAGCCACATTCTTTGACTAAGTGCTCCCTGAAGACCACAAGTATCATTCCTCAGGGCCTGTTGTCGCGAGAAAAGTAAACTTGTTCTTTGCTAACCACCATGTTTGAAGGACATCAGCGTGATCACCGCCGATAGGACGGAGGGTCAAATGAAAAGGAACACCAATTTCTAGACAGGAGCAGTTGGGAGCCAAGAGTGTATTGTGGAGTGACGTGTTTATTTGAGTGTAAAACTTCCCTCTTTAGGTAGTTATTAGATCTTCACATTCGTGAACATCATAAAACCCACTGATTTCAAAGGCCCAGATGCTTATTATTACAGCAACTCAGTTGTTGATGTGAGAGAAAATGAGAAGTATGTTGCTGCACCACTAAATCAATGGCTGGGAACGGCTGAAACCAAACAAAAAGAATTCACGGTGGCCAGATAGGGCTATTTTCTTCTGACTGTCTCAGGGGACTCAAACAGGATCCATTTGTTTGATTGTTTGTTTTTCAGTTTCACTCGTGTAGCGTACTTATTCACACACCTTCGGCGTGTAGTTGGTCTGTGTCCTTGGATCTTAGGTGAGTCTCCTGTAAGTAAGCACGTAGGTATCTTGAGTTTTCATCCCTTCTTTTAACCCTGTGTCTTTTGTTTGCTGCACTCAGTGCCTGACCTTTTATTCTGATGATTCAGAGCTGTGCACTTATTGCACTTGAAGAATTATTTTTATCATTTAGCTAAAATCACTTGAAGAACTTTATGTTTACTATGCTCCCCCCTTCACCAAGTACCCCTGAAAAACCTCTTCAGTCGCTGTCGATCTGCGTAGTTGGATGCTGTAGACCCCTTCACCATGTCCCTCCCAACAGACCCCGTTACAGTCGCTGTCCATCAGTGAGTAGTAAGATGCTATATGATCTCTACTAGCCTTCTCTGCGTTGTACAGCACTCCCCATGCCCCCTGGACCCCAAGCATTATACATGCTAAAACTAATGCCCCCATTCTTTCTCCTCACACTTATCCCTCCCTTCAGACCCACCCTGCCCAGTCCTTTTCCCTTTGGTAACTTTTAGTCAACTCTCGGGTTCTGTGAGTCTGCTGCTGTTTTATTCCTTCACTTTTCCTTTGTTGTTATACTCCACACATGAGTGAAAACACTTGGTACTTGTCTTTCTCCGCCTGGCCTATTTCTCTGAACATACTACCGTCTAGCTCCATCCAGGTCATTGCAAATGGTAGTATTTGTTTTCTTCTTAAGGCTGCTTACTGCACTTTTTAAACTGGATTTCATTCTTCCTTTTTGTTTGTAGTTTAGCTATGTTATTCACCATTCAACTCCTGGTTATGAACAATAGCTTTGTGTCAATCGATATGTATCTGCATCTATCTATCTAATTGTCTGTCTGTCTATGTATGTATGTATGTATGTATGTATGTACCTATGAATCTATGTATCTATCTTCCTATAATCTTTGATGTCTATCATCTATCAATCTATGTACCTATCTATCTAGCTTTCATCTGTCATCTGTATACCTATCTAACTATGAATCAAACATCTTTTTGTCTGCCCATCTATCCTTCTGTACAGAACAGTTAACAACATAGCCTATGTCTCTTCCCTACATTATGCTTCCAGAAATCTTGTAAGGTAACTAAGCCATAAAGAGAGCACTGTGTTCACCGATACACTTTCATGTAGAGTCAGCAGCGTGTGCTTACAAAACCAGTAAATGGAGGTGAAAGGACATGAACCTGTATCTCTGTCCTCTGTCCTCTTATACTTCCTGCTCGCGTGGTGACTTTATTTAGCCACATTCAGTGAGTAAGTGATCCCTGAAGACCACAAGTATCCTTCGTCTGGTCCGGTTGTCGACAGAAATGTGTACTTGTTTCTTTGCACACCACCATGTTTGAGGGACATCGGCGTGATCACTGCTGATAGGTGCAGGGACAAATATAAAGGAACACCTATTTCTGGACAGGAGCAGTTGGGAACAAAGAGTGTGTTGTGGAGTGAAGTGTTTCTTTGAGGGTCCAAACTTCCCTCCTTAGGTGGTTATTACTTCTTTACATTCGTGAACATCATAAAAAGCAATGATTTTAAAAGCCCAGACGCATATTGTTACAGCAATTCATTTGTTGAGGTGAGAGGAAATGAGAAGGAACTTGCTGCACCACTAAATCTATGCCTGAGCACTGCTGACATCAAACAAAATGAATTCACAGTGGCTAGATAGGGCTATTCTCTACTGACTCTCTCTGGGGACTCAAACAGAATTCATTTGTTTGTTTGTTTCTTATTTTCACTTGTATAGGTAATCTGTCCACGCCCCTTCAGCTTGTAGTTTGTCTGTGTCCTTGGATCTCCAGTGAGACTCCAGTAAGGGAGCACGTAGGAGGTCTTGAGTTTTCATCAGTTCTTCTAACACTGTGTCTTTTGATTGGAGCACTCAAAGCCTGTACTTTTATTCTGATATTTGAGAGCTGTGCTCTTACTGCACTTTGAAATATTTTCTGTTCTCATTAATATACAATCACATGCAGAACATTATGTTTTCCAGTCTACACCCTTCACCAAGTCCCCGGCAAAAGCCAGTTACAGTCGCTGTCCGTCAGCGTGTACTAAGATGCTGTAGAATCACTACATGTCTTCTCTGTGTTATGCAGCCGTACAAATGACCCCCCAAGTTACACACTATACATGCTAATCCTAATGCCCCCATTCTTTTTCCCCGCCCTTATTACTCCCTTCCCACAAACCCTCCCCAGTTCCTCTCTTTTTGGTAACTGTTAGTCCACTCTCGGGTTCTCTGAGTCTGCTGCTGTCTTTTCCTTCAGTTTTTCTTTGTTATCATACTCCACACATGAGTGAAATCATTTGGTACATGTATTTCTCCTCCTTGAATATTTGACTGAGCATAATACCCTCTAGCTCCATCCACGTTATGGCAAATGATAGGATTTGTTTATTCTTATGGCAACCTACTGCACTTTTTAAACAGGAATTCATTCTTTTTTGTTTGTAGTTTCGCTATGTGCTTTCACCATTGCTCTCCTGGTTATGAGCAGTAGCTTTGTGTTAATTGATATGTACCTATATCTATCTATCTGTCTGTCTATCTATTTATCAATCAATCAATCAATCAATCATCTTTTTGTCTGCCCATCTGTCCTTGTATACAGAACAGTTAACCATATATCCTATATAACTTTCCTACAGTATGCTTCCAAAAATCTTGCAAAGTATCTAGGCTGTAGAGAGAGCACTGGGTTCACCGAGTCACTTGCAGGTCGAGTCGGCCGCGTGTACCTACAAAACCTGGAAATGGTTGTGCCGGGACTTGAACCCGTGTCTCTATCCTCTGTCCTCTTTCATCTCCTTCTAACTTACTGTCTGTATTTAGCCACATTCTTTGACTAAGTGCTCCCTGAAGACCACAAGTATCATTCCTCAGGGCCTGTTGTCGCGAGAAAAGTAAACTTGTTCTTTGCTAACCACCATGTTTGAAGGACATCAGCGTGATCACCGCCGATAGGACGGAGGGTCAAATGAAAAGGAACACCAATTTCTAGACAGGAGCAGTTGGGAGCCAAGAGTGTATTGTGGAGTGACGTGTTTATTTGAGTGTAAAACTTCCCTCTTTAGGTAGTTATTAGATCTTCACATTCGTGAACATCATAAAACCCACTGATTTCAAAGGCCCAGATGCTTATTATTACAGCAACTCAGTTGTTGATGTGAGAGAAAATGAGAAGTATGTTGCTGCACCACTAAATCAATGGCTGGGAACGGCTGAAACCAAACAAAAAGAATTCACGGTGGCCAGATAGGGCTATTTTCTTCTGACTGTCTCAGGGGACTCAAACAGGATCCATTTGTTTGATTGTTTGTTTTTCAGTTTCACTCGTGTAGCGTACTTATTCACACACCTTCGGCGTGTAGTTGGTCTGTGTCCTTGGATCTTAGGTGAGTCTCCTGTAAGTAAGCACGTAGGTATCTTGAGTTTTCATCCCTTCTTTTAACCCTGTGTCTTTTGTTTGCTGCACTCAGTGCCTGACCTTTTATTCTGATGATTCAGAGCTGTGCACTTATTGCACTTGAAGAATTATTTTTATCATTTAGCTAAAATCACTTGAAGAACTTTATGTTTACTATGCTCCCCCCTTCACCAAGTACCCCTGAAAAACCTCTTCAGTCGCTGTCGATCTGCGTAGTTGGATGCTGTAGACCCCTTCACCATGTCCCTCCCAACAGACCCCGTTACAGTCGCTGTCCATCAGTGAGTAGTAAGATGCTATATGATCTCTACTAGCCTTCTCTGCGTTGTACAGCACTCCCCATGCCCCCTGGACCCCAAGCATTATACATGCTAAAACTAATGCCCCCATTCTTTCTCCTCACACTTATCCCTCCCTTCAGACCCACCCAGCCCAGTCCTTTTCCCTTTGGTAACTTTTAGTCAACTCTCGGGTTCTGTGAGTCTGCTGCTGTTTTATTCCTTCACTTTTCCTTTGTTGTTATACTCCACACATGAGTGAAAACACTTGGTACTTGTCTTTCTCCGCCTGGCCTATTTCTCTGAACATACTACCGTCTAGCTCCATCCAGGTCATTGCAAATGGTAGTATTTGTTTTCTTCTTAAGGCTGCTTACTGCACTTTTTAAACTGGATTTCATTCTTCCTTTTTGTTTGTAGTTTAGCTATGTTATTCACCATTCAACTCCTGGTTATGAACAATAGCTTTGTGTCAATCGATATGTATCTGCATCTATCTATCTAATTGTCTGTCTGTCTATGTATGTATGTATGTATGTATGTATGTACCTATGAATCTATGTATCTATCTTCCTATCATCTATGATGTCTATCATCTATCAATCTATGTACCTATCTATCTAGCTTTCATCTGTCATCTGTATACCTATCTAACTATGAATCAAACATCTTTTTGTCTGCCCATCTATCCTTCTGTACAGAACAGTTAACAACATAGCCTATGTCTCTTCCCTACATTATGCTTCCAGAAATCTTGTAAGGTAACTAAGCCATAAAGAGAGCACTGTGTTCACCGATACACTTTCATGTAGAGTCAGCAGCGTGTGCTTACAAAACCAGTAAATGGAGGTGAAAGGACATGAACCTGTATCTCTGTCCTCTGTCCTCTTATACTTCCTGCTCGCGTGGTGACTTTATTTAGCCACATTCAGTGAGTAAGTGATCCCTGAAGACCACAAGTATCCTTCGTCTGGTCCGGTTGTCGACAGAAATGTGTACTTGTTTCTTTGCACACCACCATGTTTGAGGGACATCGGCGTGATCACTGCTGATAGGTGCAGGGACAAATATAAAGGAACACCTATTTCTGGACAGGAGCAGTTGGGAACAAAGAGTGTGTTGTGGAGTGAAGTGTTTCTTTGAGGGTCCAAACTTCCCTCCTTAGGTGGTTATTACTTCTTTACATTCGTGAACATCATAAAAAGCAATGATTTTAAAAGCCCAGACGCATATTGTTACAGCAATTCATTTGTTGAGGTGAGAGGAAATGAGAAGGAACTTGCTGCACCACTAAATCTATGCCTGAGCACTGCTGACATCAAACAAAATGAATTCACGGTGGCTAGATAGGGCTATTCTCTACTGACTCTCTCTGGGGACTCAAACAGAATTCATTTGTTTGTTTGTTTCTTATTTTCACTTGTATAGGTAATCTGTCCACGCCCCTTCAGCTTGTAGTTTGTCTGTGTCCTTGGATCTCCAGTGAGACTCCAGTAAGGGAGCACGTAGGAGGTCTTGAGTTTTCATCAGTTCTTCTAACACTGTGTCTTTTGATTGGAGCACTCAAAGCCTGTACTTTTATTCTGATATTTGAGAGCTGTGCTCTTACTGCACTTTGAAATATTTTCTGTTCTCATTAATATACAATCACATGCAGAACATTATGTTTTCCAGTCTACACCCTTCACCAAGTCCCCGGCAAAAGCCAGTTACAGTCGCTGTCCGTCAGCGTGTACTAAGATGCTGTAGAATCACTACATGTCTTCTCTGTGTTATGCAGCCGTACAAATGACCCCCCAAGTTACACACTATACATGCTAATCCTAATGCCCCCATTCTTTTTCCCCGCCCTTATTACTCCCTTCCCACAAACCCTCCCCAGTTCCTCTCTTTTTGGTAACTGTTAGTCCACTCTCGGGTTCTCTGAGTCTGCTGCTGTCTTTTCCTTCAGTTTTTCTTTGTTATCATACTCCACACATGAGTGAAATCATTTGGTACATGTATTTCTCCTCCTTGAATATTTGACTGAGCATAATACCCTCTAGCTCCATCCACGTTATGGCAAATGATAGGATTTGTTTATTCTTATGGCAACCTACTGCACTTTTTAAACAGGAATTCATTCTTTTTTGTTTGTAGTTTCGCTATGTGCTTTCACCATTGCTCTCCTGGTTATGAGCAGTAGCTTTGTGTTAATCGATATGTACCTATATCTATCTATCTGTCTGTCTATCTATTTATCAATCAATCAATCAATCAATCATCTTTTTGTCTGCCCATCTGTCCTTGTATACAGAACAGTTAACCATATATCCTATATAACTTTCCTACAGTATGCTTCCAAAAATCTTGCAAAGTATCTAGGCTGTAGAGAGAGCACTGGGTTCACCGAGTCACTTGCAGGTCGAGTCGGCCGCGTGTACCTACAAAACCTGGAAATGGTTGTGCCGGGACTTGAACCCGTGTCTCTATCCTCTGTCCTCTTTCATCTCCTTCTAACTTACTGTCTGTATTTAGCCACATTCTTTGACTAAGTGCTCCCTGAAGACCACAAGTATCATTCCTCAGGGCCTGTTGTCGCGAGAAAAGTAAACTTGTTCTTTGCTAACCACCATGTTTGAAGGACATCAGCGTGATCACCGCCGATAGGACGGAGGGTCAAATGAAAAGGAACACCAATTTCTAGACAGGAGCAGTTGGGAGCCAAGAGTGTATTGTGGAGTGACGTGTTTATTTGAGTGTAAAACTTCCCTCTTTAGGTAGTTATTAGATCTTCACATTCGTGAACATCATAAAACCCACTGATTTCAAAGGCCCAGATGCTTATTATTACAGCAACTCAGTTGTTGATGTGAGAGAAAATGAGAAGTATGTTGCTGCACCACTAAATCAATGGCTGGGAACGGCTGAAACCAAACAAAAAGAATTCACGGTGGCCAGATAGGGCTATTTTCTTCTGACTGTCTCAGGGGACTCAAACAGGATCCATTTGTTTGATTGTTTGTTTTTCAGTTTCACTCGTGTAGCGTACTTATTCACACACCTTCGGCGTGTAGTTGGTCTGTGTCCTTGGATCTTAGGTGAGTCTCCTGTAAGTAAGCACGTAGGTATCTTGAGTTTTCATCCCTTCTTTTAACCCTGTGTCTTTTGTTTGCTGCACTCAGTGCCTGACCTTTTATTCTGATGATTCAGAGCTGTGCACTTATTGCACTTGAAGAATTATTTTTATCATTTAGCTAAAATCACTTGAAGAACTTTATGTTTACTATGCTCCCCCCTTCACCAAGTACCCCTGAAAAACCTCTTCAGTCGCTGTCGATCTGCGTAGTTGGATGCTGTAGACCCCTTCACCATGTCCCTCCCAACAGACCCCGTTACAGTCGCTGTCCATCAGTGAGTAGTAAGATGCTATATGATCTCTACTAGCCTTCTCTGCGTTGTACAGCACTCCCCATGCCCCCTGGACCCCAAGCATTATACATGCTAAAACTAATGCCCCCATTCTTTCTCCTCACACTTATCCCTCCCTTCAGACCCACCCTGCCCAGTCCTTTTCCCTTTGGTAACTTTTAGTCAACTCTCTGGTTCTGTGAGTATGCTGCTGTTTTATTCCTTCACTTTTCCTTTGTTGTTATACTCCACACATGAGTGAAAACACTTGGTACTTGTCTTTCTCCGCCTGGCCTATTTCTCTGAACATACTACCGTCTAGCTCCATCCAGGTCATTGCAAATGGTAGTATTTGTTTTCTTCTTAAGGCTGCTTACTGCACTTTTTAAACTGGATTTCATTCTTCCTTTTTGTTTGTAGTTTAGCTATGTTATTCACCATTCAACTCCTGGTTATGAACAATAGCTTTGTGTCAATCGATATGTATCTGCATCTATCTATCTAATTGTCTGTCTGTCTATGTATGTATGTATGTATGTATGTATGTACCTATGAATCTATGTATCTATCTTCCTATCATCTATGATGTCTATCATCTATCAATCTATGTACCTATCTATCTATCTTTCATCTGTCATCTGTATACCTATCTAACTATGAATCAAACATCTTTTTGTCTGCCCATCTATCCTTCTGTACAGAACAGTTAACAACATAGCCTATGTCTCTTCCCTACATTATGCTTCCAGAAATCTTGTAAGGTAACTAAGCCATAAAGAGAGCACTGTGTTCACCGATACACTTTCATGTAGAGTCAGCAGCGTGTGCTTACAAAACCAGTAAATGGAGGTGAAAGGACATGAACCTGTATCTCTGTCCTCTGTCCTCTTATACTTCCTGCTCGCGTGGTGACTTTATTTAGCCACATTCAGTGAGTAAGTGATCCCTGAAGACCACAAGTATCCTTCGTCTGGTCCGGTTGTCGACAGAAATGTGTACTTGTTTCTTTGCACACCACCATGTTTGAGGGACATCGGCGTGATCACTGCTGATAGGTGCAGGGACAAATATAAAGGAACACCTATTTCTGGACAGGAGCAGTTGGGAACAAAGAGTGTGTTGTGGAGTGAAGTGTTTCTTTGAGGGTCCAAACTTCCCTCCTTAGGTGGTTATTACTTCTTTACATTCGTGAACATCATAAATAGCAATGATTTTAAAAGCCCAGACGCATATTGTTACAGCAATTCATTTGTTGAGGTGAGAGGAAATGAGAAGGAACTTGCTGCACCACTAAATCTATGCCTGAGCACTGCTGACATCAAACAAAATGAATTCACGGTGGCTAGATAGGGCTATTCTCTACTGACTCTCTCTGGGGACTCAAACAGAATTCATTTGTTTGTTTGTTTCTTATTTTCACTTGTATAGGTAATCTGTCCACGCCCCTTCAGCTTGTAGTTTGTCTGTGTCCTTGGATCTCCAGTGAGACTCCAGTAAGGGAGCACGTAGGAGGTCTTGAGTTTTCATCAGTTCTTCTAACACTGTGTCTTTTGATTGGAGCACTCAAAGCCTGTACTTTTATTCTGATATTTGAGAGCTGTGCTCTTACTGCACTTTGAAATATTTTCTGTTCTCATTAATATACAATCACATGCAGAACATTATGTTTTCCAGTCTACACCCTTCACCAAGTCCCCGGCAAAAGCCAGTTACAGTCGCTGTCCGTCAGCGTGTACTAAGATGCTGTAGAATCACTACATGTCTTCTCTGTGTTATGCAGCCGTACAAATGACCCCCCAAGTTACACACTATACATGCTAATCCTAATGCCCCCATTCTTTTTCCCCGCCCTTATTACTCCCTTCCCACAAACCCTCCCCAGTTCCTCTCTTTTTGGTAACTGTTAGTCCACTCTCGGGTTCTCTGATTCTGCTGCTGTCTTTTCCTTCAGTTTTTCTTTGTTATCATACTCCACACATGAGTGAAATCATTTGGTACATGTATTTCTCCTCCTTGAATATTTGACTGAGCATAATACCCTCTAGCTCCATCCACGTTATGGCAAATGATAGGATTTGTTTATTCTTATGGCAACCTACTGCACTTTTTAAACAGGAATTCATTCTTTTTTGTTTGTAGTTTCGCTATGTGCTTTCACCATTGCTCTCCTGGTTATGAGCAGTAGCTTTGTGTTAATCGATATGTACCTATATCTATCTATCTGTCTGTCTATCTATTTATCAATCAATCAATCAATCAATCATCTTTTTGTCTGCCCATCTGTCCTTGTATACAGAACATTTAACCATATATCCTATATAACTTTCCTACAGTATGCTTCCAAAAATCTTGCAAAGTATCTAGGCTGTAGAGAGAGCACTGGGTTCACCGAGTCACTTGCAGGTCGAGTCGGCCGCGTGTACCTACAAAACCTGGAAATGGTTGTGCCGGGACTTGAACCCGTGTCTCTATCCTCTGTCCTCTTTCATCTCCTTCTAACTTACTGTCTGTATTTAGCCACATTCTTTGACTAAGTGCTCCCTGAAGACCACAAGTATCATTCCTCAGGGCCTGTTGTCGCGAGAAAAGTAAACTTGTTCTTTGCTAACCACCATGTTTGAAGGACATCAGCGTGATCACCGCCGATAGGACGGAGGGTCAAATGAAAAGGAACACCAATTTCTAGACAGGAGCAGTTGGGAGCCAAGAGTGTATTGTGGAGTGACGTGTTTATTTGAGTGTAAAACTTCCCTCTTTAGGTAGTTATTAGATCTTCACATTCGTGAACATCATAAAACCCACTGATTTCAAAGGCCCAGATGCTTATTATTACAGCAACTCAGTTGTTGATGTGAGAGAAAATGAGAAGTATGTTGCTGCACCACTAAATCAATGGCTGGGAACGGCTGAAACCAAACAAAAAGAATTCACGGTGGCCAGATAGGGCTATTTTCTTCTGACTGTCTCAGGGGACTCAAACAGGATCCATTTGTTTGATTGTTTGTTTTTCAGTTTCACTCGTGTAGCGTACTTATTCACACACCTTCGGCGTGTAGTTGGTCTGTGTCCTTGGATCTTAGGTGAGTCTCCTGTAAGTAAGCACGTAGGTATCTTGAGTTTTCATCCCTTCTTTTAACCCTGTGTCTTTTGTTTGCTGCACTCAGTGCCTGACCTTTTATTCTGATGATTCAGAGCTGTGCACTTATTGCACTTGAAGAATTATTTTTATCATTTAGCTAAAATCACTTGAAGAACTTTATGTTTACTATGCTCCCCCCTTCACCAAGTACCCCTGAAAAACCTCTTCAGTCGCTGTCGATCTGCGTAGTTGGATGCTGTAGACCCCTTCACCATGTCCCTCCCAACAGACCCCGTTACAGTCGCTGTCCATCAGTGAGTAGTAAGATGCTATATGATCTCTACTAGCCTTCTCTGCGTTGTACAGCACTCCCCATGCCCCCTGGACCCCAAGCATTATACATGCTAAAACTAATGCCCCCATTCTTTCTCCTCACACTTATCCCTCCCTTCAGACCCACCCTGCCCAGTCCTTTTCCCTTTGGTAACTTTTAGTCAACTCTCGGGTTCTGTGAGTCTGCTGCTGTTTTATTCCTTCACTTTTCCTTTGTTGTTATACTCCACACATGAGTGAAAACACTTGGTACTTGTCTTTCTCCGCCTGGCCTATTTCTCTGAACATACTACCGTCTAGCTCCATCCAGGTCATTGCAAATGGTAGTATTTGTTTTCTTCTTAAGGCTGCTTACTGCACTTTTTAAACTGGATTTCATTCTTCCTTTTTGTTTGTAGTTTAGCTATGTTATTCACCATTCAACTCCTGGTTATGAACAATAGCTTTGTGTCAATCGATATGTATCTGCATCTATCTATCTAATTGTCTGTCTGTCTATGTATGTATGTATGTATGTATGTACCTATGAATCTATGTATCTATCTTCCTATCATCTATGATGTCTATCATCTATCAATCTATGTACCTATCTATCTATCTTTCATCTGTCATCTGTGTACCTATCTATCTATGAATCAAACATCTTTTTGTCTGCCCATCTATCCTTCTGTACAGAACAGTTAACAACATAGCCTATGTCTCTTCCCTACATTATGCTTCCAGAAATCTTGTAAGGTAACTAAGCCATAAAGAGAGCACTGTGTTCACCGATACACTTTCATGTAGAGTCAGCAGCGTGTGCTTACAAAACCAGTAAATGGAGGTGAAAGGACATGAACCTGTATCTCTGTCCTCTGTCCTCTTATACTTCCTGCTCGCTTGGTGACTTTATTTAGCCACATTCAGTGAGTAAGTGATCCCTGAAGACCACAAGTATCCTTCGTCTGGTCCGGTTGTCGACAGAAATGTGTACTTGTTTCTTTGCACACCACCATGTTTGAGGGACATCGGCGTGATCACTGCTGATAGGTGCAGGGACAAATATAAAGGAACACCTATTTCTGGACAGGAGCAGTTGGGAACAAAGAGTGTGTTGTGGAGTGAAGTGTTTCTTTGAGGGTCCAAACTTCCCTCCTTAGGTGGTTATTACTTCTTTACATTCGTGAACATCATAAAAAGCAATGATTTTAAAAGCCCAGACGCATATTGTTACAGCAATTCATTTGTTGAGGTGAGAGGAAATGAGAAGGAACTTGCTGCACCACTAAATCTATGCCTGAGCACTGCTGACATCAAACAAAATGAATTCACGGTGGCTAGATAGGGCTATTCTCTACTGACTCTCTCTGGGGACTCAAACAGAATTCATTTGTTTGTTTGTTTCTTATTTTCACTTGTATAGGTAATCTGTCCACGCCCCTTCAGCTTGTAGTTTGTCTGTGTCCTTGGATCTCCAGTGAGACTCCAGTAAGGGAGCACGTAGGAGGTCTTGAGTTTTCATCAGTTCTTCTAACACTGTGTCTTTTGATTGGAGCACTCAAAGCCTGTACTTTTATTCTGATATTTGAGAGCTGTGCTCTTACTGCACTTTGAAATATTTTCTGTTCTCATTAATATACAATCACATGCAGAACATTATGTTTTCCAGTCTACACCCTTCACCAAGTCCCCGGCAAAAGCCAGTTACAGTCGCTGTCCGTCAGCGTGTACTAAGATGCTGTAGAATCACTACATGTCTTCTCTGTGTTATGCAGCCGTACAAATGACCCCCCAAGTTACACACTATACATGCTAATCCTAATGCCCCCATTCTTTTTCCCCGCCCTTATTACTCCCTTCCCACAAACCCTCCCCAGTTCCTCTCTTTTTGGTAACTGTTAGTCCACTCTCGGGTTCTCTGAGTCTGCTGCTGTCTTTTCCTTCAGTTTTTCTTTGTTATCATACTCCACACATGAGTGAAATCATTTGGTACATGTATTTCTCCTCCTTGAATATTTGACTGAGCATAATACCCTCTAGCTCCATCCACGTTATTGCAAATGATAGGATTTGTTTATTCTTATGGCAACCTACTGCACTTTTTAAACAGGAATTCATTCTTTTTTGTTTGTAGTTTCGCTATGTGCTTTCACCATTGCTCTCCTGGTTATGAGCAGTAGCTTTGTGTTAATCGATATGTACCTATATCTATCTATCTGTCTGTCTATCTATTTATCAATCAATCAATCAATCAATCTTCTTTTTGTCTGCCCATCTGTCCTTGTGTACAGAACAGTTAACCATATATCCTATATCACTTTCCTACACTATGCTTCCAAAAATCTTGCAAAGTATCTAGGCTGTAGAGAGAGCACTGGGTTCACCGAGACACTTGCAGGTCGAGTCGGCCGCGTGTACCTACAAAACCTGGAAATGGTTGTGCCGGGACTTGAAAACGTGTCTCTATCCTCTGTCCTCTTTCATCTCCTTCTAACTTACTGTCTGTATTTAGCCACATTCTTTGACTAAGTGCTCCCTGAAGACCACAAGTATCATTCCTCAGGGCCTGTTGTCGCGAGAAAAGTAAACTTGTTCTTTGCTAACCACCATGTTTGAAGGACATCAGCGTGATCACCGCCGATAGGACGGAGGGTCAAATGAAAAGGAACACCAATTTCTAGACAGGAGCAGTTGGGAGCCAAGAGTGTATTGTGGAGTGACGTGTTTATTTGAGTGTAAAACTTCCCTCTTTAGGTAGTTATTAGATCTTCACATTCGTGAACATCATAAAACCCACTGATTTCAAAGGCCCAGATGCTTATTATTACAGCAACTCAGTTGTTGATGTGAGAGAAAATGAGAAGTATGTTGCTGCACCACTAAATCAATGGCTGGGAACGGCTGAAACCAAACAAAAAGAATTCACGGTGGCCAGATAGGGCTATTTTCTTCTGACTGTCTCAGGGGACTCAAACAGGATCCATTTGTTTGATTGTTTGTTTTTCAGTTTCACTCGTGTAGCGTACTTATTCACACACCTTCGGCGTGTAGTTGGTCTGTGTCCTTGGATCTTAGGTGAGTCTCCTGTAAGTAAGCACGTAGGTATCTTGAGTTTTCATCCCTTCTTTTAACCCTGTGTCTTTTGTTTGCTGCACTCAGTGCCTGACCTTTTATTCTGATGATTCAGAGCTGTGCACTTATTGCACTTGAAGAATTATTTTTATCATTTAGCTAAAATCACTTGAAGAACTTTATGTTTACTATGCTCCCCCCTTCACCAAGTACCCCTGAAAAACCTCTTCAGTCGCTGTCGATCTGCGTAGTTGGATGCTGTAGACCCCTTCACCATGTCCCTCCCAACAGACCCCGTTACAGTCGCTGTCCATCAGTGAGTAGTAAGATGCTATATGATCTCTACTAGCCTTCTCTGCGTTGTACAGCACTCCCCATGCCCCCTGGACCCCAAGCATTATACATGCTAAAACTAATGCCCCCATTCTTTCTCCTCACACTTATCCCTCCCTTCAGACCCACCCTGCCCAGTCCTTTTCCCTTTGGTAACTTTTAGTCAACTCTCGGGTTCTGTGAGTCTGCTGCTGTTTTATTCCTTCACTTTTCCTTTGTTGTTATACTCCACACATGAGTGAAAACACTTGGTACTTGTCTTTCTCCGCCTGGCCTATTTCTCTGAACATACTACCGTCTAGCTCCATCCAGGTCATTGCAAATGGTAGTATTTGTTTTCTTCTTAAGGCTGCTTACTGCACTTTTTAAACTGGATTTCATTCTTCCTTTTTGTTTGTAGTTTAGCTATGTTATTCACCATTCAACTCCTGGTTATGAACAATAGCTTTGTGTCAATCGATATGTATCTGCATCTATCTATCTAATTGTCTGTCTGTCTATGTATGTATGTATGTATGTATGTACCTATGAATCTATGTATCTATCTTCCTATCATCTATGATGTCTATCATCTATCAATCTATGTACCTATCTATCTATCTTTCATCTGTCATCTGTGTACCTATCTATCTATGAATCAAACATCTTTTTGTCTGCCCATCTATCCTTCTGTACAGAACAGTTAACAACATAGCCTATGTCTCTTCCCTACATTATGCTTCCAGAAATCTTGTAAGGTAACTAAGCCATAAAGAGAGCACTGTGTTCACCGATACACTTTCATGTAGAGTCAGCAGCGTGTGCTTACAAAACCAGTAAATGGAGGTGAAAGGACATGAACCTGTATCTCTGTCCTCTGTCCTCTTATACTTCCTGCTCGCTTGGTGACTTTATTTAGCCACATTCAGTGAGTAAGTGATCCCTGAAGACCACAAGTATCCTTCGTCTGGTCCGGTTGTCGACAGAAATGTGTACTTGTTTCTTTGCACACCACCATGTTTGAGGGACATCGGCGTGATCACTGCTGATAGGTGCAGGGACAAATATAAAGGAACACCTATTTCTGGACAGGAGCAGTTGGGAACAAAGAGTGTGTTGTGGAGTGAAGTGTTTCTTTGAGGGTCCAAACTTCCCTCCTTAGGTGGTTATTACTTCTTTACATTCGTGAACATCATAAAAAGCAATGATTTTAAAAGCCCAGACGCATATTGTTACAGCAATTCATTTGTTGAGGTGAGAGGAAATGAGAAGGAACTTGCTGCACCACTAAATCTATGCCTGAGCACTGCTGACATCAAACAAAATGAATTCACGGTGGCTAGATAGGGCTATTCTCTACTGACTCTCTCTGGGGACTCAAACAGAATTCATTTGTTTGTTTGTTTCTTATTTTCACTTGTATAGGTAATCTGTCCACGCCCCTTCAGCTTGTAGTTTGTCTGTGTCCTTGGATCTCCAGTGAGACTCCAGTAAGGGAGCACGTAGGAGGTCTTGAGTTTTCATCAGTTCTTCTAACACTGTGTCTTTTGATTGGAGCACTCAAAGCCTGTACTTTTATTCTGATATTTGAGAGCTGTGCTCTTACTGCACTTTGAAATATTTTCTGTTCTCATTAATATACAATCACATGCAGAACATTATGTTTTCCAGTCTACACCCTTCACCAAGTCCCCGGCAAAAGCCAGTTACAGTCGCTGTCCGTCAGCGTGTACTAAGATGCTGTAGAATCACTACATGTCTTCTCTGTGTTATGCAGCCGTACAAATGACCCCCCAAGTTACACACTATACATGCTAATCCTAATGCCCCCATTCTTTTTCCCCGCCCTTATTACTCCCTTCCCACAAACCCTCCCCAGTTCCTCTCTTTTTGGTAACTGTTAGTCCACTCTCGGGTTCTCTGAGTCTGCTGCTGTCTTTTCCTTCAGTTTTTCTTTGTTATCATACTCCACACATGAGTGAAATCATTTGGTACATGTATTTCTCCTCCTTGAATATTTGACTGAGCATAATACCCTCTAGCTCCATCCACGTTATTGCAAATGATAGGATTTGTTTATTCTTATGGCAACCTACTGCACTTTTTAAACAGGAATTCATTCTTTTTTGTTTGTAGTTTCGCTATGTGCTTTCACCATTGCTCTCCTGGTTATGAGCAGTAGCTTTGTGTTAATCGATATGTACCTATATCTATCTATCTGTCTGTCTATCTATTTATCAATCAATCAATCAATCAATCTTCTTTTTGTCTGCCCATCTGTCCTTGTGTACAGAACAGTTAACCATATATCCTATATCACTTTCCTACACTATGCTTCCAAAAATCTTGCAAAGTATCTAGGCTGTAGAGAGAGCACTGGGTTCACCGAGACACTTGCAGGTCGAGTCGGCCGCGTGTACCTACAAAACCTGGAAATGGTTGTGCCGGGACTTGAAAACGTGTCTCTATCCTCTGTCCTCTTTCATCTCCTTCTAACTTACTGTCTGTATTTAGCCACATTCTTTGACTAAGTGCTCCCTGAAGACCACAAGTATCATTCCTCAGGGCCTGTTGTCGCGAGAAAAGTAAACTTGTTCTTTGCTAACCACCATGTTTGAAGGACATCAGCGTGATCACCGCCGATAGGACGGAGGGTCAAATGAAAAGGAACACCAATTTCTAGACAGGAGCAGTTGGGAGCCAAGAGTGTATTGTGGAGTGACGTGTTTATTTGAGTGTAAAACTTCCCTCTTTAGGTAGTTATTAGATCTTCACATTCGTGAACATCATAAAACCCACTGATTTCAAAGGCCCAGATGCTTATTATTACAGCAACTCAGTTGTTGATGTGAGAGAAAATGAGAAGTATGTTGCTGCACCACTAAATCAATGGCTGGGAACGGCTGAAACCAAACAAAAAGAATTCACGGTGGCCAGATAGGGCTATTTTCTTCTGACTGTCTCAGGGGACTCAAACAGGATCCATTTGTTTGATTGTTTGTTTTTCAGTTTCACTCGTGTAGCGTACTTATTCACACACCTTCGGCGTGTAGTTGGTCTGTGTCCTTGGATCTTAGGTGAGTCTCCTGTAAGTAAGCACGTAGGTATCTTGAGTTTTCATCCCTTCTTTTAACCCTGTGTCTTTTGTTTGCTGCACTCAGTGCCTGACCTTTTATTCTGATGATTCAGAGCTGTGCACTTATTGCACTTGAAGAATTATTTTTATCATTTAGCTAAAATCACTTGAAGAACTTTATGTTTACTATGCTCCCCCCTTCACCAAGTACCCCTGAAAAACCTCTTCAGTCGCTGTCGATCTGCGTAGTTGGATGCTGTAGACCCCTTCACCATGTCCCTCCCAACAGACCCCGTTACAGTCGCTGTCCATCAGTGAGTAGTAAGATGCTATATGATCTCTACTAGCCTTCTCTGCGTTGTACAGCACTCCCCATGCCCCCTGGACCCCAAGCATTATACATGCTAAAACTAATGCCCCCATTCTTTCTCCTCACACTTATCCCTCCCTTCAGACCCACCCTGCCCAGTCCTTTTCCCTTTGGTAACTTTTAGTCAACTCTCGGGTTCTGTGAGTCTGCTGCTGTTTTATTCCTTCACTTTTCCTTTGTTGTTATACTCCACACATGAGTGAAAACACTTGGTACTTGTCTTTCTCCGCCTGGCCTATTTCTCTGAACATACTACCGTCTAGCTCCATCCAGGTCATTGCAAATGGTAGTATTTGTTTTCTTCTTAAGGCTGCTTACTGCACTTTTTAAACTGGATTTCATTCTTCCTTTTTGTTTGTAGTTTAGCTATGTTATTCACCATTCAACTCCTGGTTATGAACAATAGCTTTGTGTCAATCGATATGTATCTGCATCTATCTATCTAATTGTCTGTCTGTCTATGTATGTATGTATGTATGTATGTATGTATGTACCTATGAATCTATGTATCTATCTTCCTATCATCTATGATGTCTATCATCTATCAATCTATGTACCTATCTATCTATCTTTCATCTGTCATCTGTATACCTATCTAACTATGAATCAAACATCTTTTTGTCTGCCCATCTATCCTTCTGTACAGAACAGTTAACAACATAGCCTATGTCTCTTCCCTACATTATGCTTCCAGAAATCTTGTAAGGTAACTAAGCCATAAAGAGAGCACTGTGTTCACCGATACACTTTCATGTAGAGTCAGCAGCGTGTGCTTACAAAACCAGTAAATGGAGGTGAAAGGACATGAACCTGTATCTCTGTCCTCTGTCCTCTTATACTTCCTGCTCGCTTGGTGACTTTATTTAGCCACATTCAGTGAGTAAGTGATCCCTGAAGACCACAAGTATCCTTCGTCTGGTCCGGTTGTCGACAGAAATGTGTACTTGTTTCTTTGCACACCACCATGTTTGAGGGACATCGGCGTGATCACTGCTGATAGGTGCAGGGACAAATATAAAGGAACACCTATTTCTGGACAGGAGCAGTTGGGAACAAAGAGTGTGTTGTGGAGTGAAGTGTTTATTTGAGGGTCCAAACTTCCCTCCTTAGGTGGTTATTACTTCTTTACATTCGTGAACGTCATAAAAAGCAATGATTTTAAAAGCCCAGACGCATATTGTTACAGCAATTCATTTGTTGAGGTGAGAGGAAATGAGAAGGAACTTGCTGCACCACTAAATCTATGCCTGAGCACTGCTGACATCAAACAAAATGAATTCACGGTGGCTAGATAGGGCTATTCTCTACTGACTCTCTCTGGGGACTCAAACAGAATTCATTTGTTTGTTTGTTTCTTATTTTCACTTGTATAGGTAATCTGTCCACGCCCCTTCAGCTTGTAGTTTGTCTGTGTCCTTGGATCTCCAGTGAGACTCCAGTAAGGGAGCACGTAGGAGGTCTTGAGTTTTCATCAGTTCTTCTAACACTGTGTCTTTTGATTGGAGCACTCAAAGCCTGTACTTTTATTCTGATATTTGAGAGCTGTGCTCTTACTGCACTTTGAAATATTTTCTGTTCTCATTAATATACAATCACATGCAGAACATTATGTTTTCCAGTCTACACCCTTCACCAAGTCCCCGGCAAAAGCCAGTTACAGTCGCTGTCCGTCAGCGTGTACTAAGATGCTGTAGAATCACTACATGTCTTCTCTGTGTTATGCAGCCGTACAAATGACCCCCCAAGTTACACACTATACATGCTAATCCTAATGCCCCCATTCTTTTTCCCCGCCCTTATTACTCCCTTCCCACAAACCCTCCCCAGTTCCTCTCTTTTTGGTAACTGTTAGTCCACTCTCGGGTTCTCTGAGTCTGCTGCTGTCTTTTCCTTCAGTTTTTCTTTGTTATCATACTCCACACATGAGTGAAATCATTTGGTACATGTATTTCTCCTCCTTGAATATTTGACTGAGCATAATACCCTCTAGCTCCATGCACGTTATGGCAAATGATAGGATTTGTTTATTCTTATGGCAACCTACTGCACTTTTTAAACAGGAATTCATTCTTTTTTGTTTGTAGTTTCGCTATGTGCTTTCACCATTGCTCTCCTGGTTATGAGCAGTAGCTTTGTGTTAATCGATATGTACCTATATCTATCTATCTGTCTGTCTATCTATTTATCAATCAATCAATCAATCAATCATCTTTTTGTCTGCCCATCTGTCCTTGTATACAGAACAGTTAACCATATATCCTATATAACTTTCCTACAGTATGCTTCCAAAAATCTTGCAAAGTATCTAGGCTGTAGAGAGAGCACTGGGTTCACCGAGTCACTTGCAGGTCGAGTCGGCCGCGTGTACCTACAAAACCTGGAAATGGTTGTGCCGGGACTTGAACCCGTGTCTCTATCCTCTGTCCTCTTTCATCTCCTTCTAACTTACTGTCTGTATTTAGCCACATTCTTTGACTAAGTGCTCCCTGAAGACCACAAGTATCATTCCTCAGGGCCTGTTGTCGCGAGAAAAGTAAACTTGTTCTTTGCTAACCACCATGTTTGAAGGACATCAGCGTGATCACCGCCGATAGGACGGAGGGTCAAATGAAAAGGAACACCAATTTCTAGACAGGAGCAGTTGGGAGCCAAGAGTGTATTGTGGAGTGACGTGTTTATTTGAGTGTAAAACTTCCCTCTTTAGGTAGTTATTAGATCTTCACATTCGTGAACATCATAAAACCCACTGATTTCAAAGGCCCAGATGCTTATTATTACAGCAACTCAGTTGTTGATGTGAGAGAAAATGAGAAGTATGTTGCTGCACCACTAAATCAATGGCTGGGAATGGCTGAAACCAAACAAAAAGAATTCACGGTGGCCAGATAGGGCTATTTTCTTCTGACTGTCTCAGGGGACTCAAACAGGATCCATTTGTTTGATTGTTTGTTTTTCAGTTTCACTCGTGTAGCGTACTTATTCACACACCTTCGGCGTGTAGTTGGTCTGTGTCCTTGGATCTTAGGTGAGTCTCCTGTAAGTAAGCACGTAGGTATCTTGAGTTTTCATCCCTTCTTTTAACCCTGTGTCTTTTGTTTGCTGCACTCAGTGCCTGACCTTTTATTCTGATGATTCAGAGCTGTGCACTTATTGCACTTGAAGAATTATTTTTATCATTTAGCTAAAATCACTTGAAGAACTTTATGTTTACTATGCTCCCCCCTTCACCAAGTACCCCTGAAAAACCTCTTCAGTCGCTGTCGATCTGCGTAGTTGGATGCTGTAGACCCCTTCACCATGTCCCTCCCAACAGACCCCGTTACAGTCGCTGTCCATCAGTGAGTAGTAAGATGCTATATGATCTCTACTAGCCTTCTCTGCGTTGTACAGCACTCCCCATGCCCCCTGGACCCCAAGCATTATACATGCTAAAACTAATGCCCCCATTCTTTCTCCTCACACTTATCCCTCCCTTCAGACCCACCCTGCCCAGTCCTTTTCCCTTTGGTAACTTTTAGTCAACTCTCGGGTTCTGTGAGTCTGCTGCTGTTTTATTCCTTCACTTTTCCTTTGTTGTTATACTCCACACATGAGTGAAAACACTTGGTACTTGTCTTTCTCCGCCTGGCCTATTTCTCTGAACATACTACCGTCTAGCTCCATCCAGGTCATTGCAAATGGTAGTATTTGTTTTCTTCTTAAGGCTGCTTACTGCACTTTTTAAACTGGATTTCATTCTTCCTTTTTGTTTGTAGTTTAGCTATGTTATTCACCATTCAACTCCTGGTTATGAACAATAGCTTTGTGTCAATCGATATGTATCTGCATCTATCTATCTAATTGTCTGTCTGTCTATGTATGTATGTATGTATGTATGTACCTATGAATCTATGTATCTATCTTCCTATCATCTATGATGTCTATCATCTATCAATCTATGTACCTATCTATCTATCTTTCATCTGTCATCTGTGTACCTATCTATCTATGAATCAAACATCTTTTTGTCTGCCCATCTATCCTTCTGTACAGAACAGTTAACAACATAGCCTATGTCTCTTCCCTACATTATGCTTCCAGAAATCTTGTAAGGTAACTAAGCCATAAAGAGAGCACTGTGTTCACCGATACACTTTCATGTAGAGTCAGCAGCGTGTGCTTACAAAACCAGTAAATGGAGGTGAAAGGACATGAACCTGTATCTCTGTCCTCTGTCCTCTTATACTTCCTGCTCGCTTGGTGACTTTATTTAGCCACATTCAGTGAGTAAGTGATCCCTGAAGACCACAAGTATCCTTCGTCTGGTCCGGTTGTCGACAGAAATGTGTACTTGTTTCTTTGCACACAAGCATGTTTGAGGGACATTGGCGTGATCACTGCTGATAGGTGCAGGGACATATATAAAGGAACACCTATTTCTGGACAGGAGCAGTTGGGAACAAAGAGTGTGTTGTGGAGTGAAGTGTTTCTTTGAGGGTCCAAACTTCCCTCCTTAGGTGGTTATTACTTCTTTACATTCGTGAACATCATAAAAAGCAATGATTTTAAAAGCCCAGACGCATATTGTTACAGCAATTCATTTGCTGAGGTGAGAGGAAATGAGAAGGAACTTGCTGCCCCACTAAATCTATGCCTGAGCACTGCTGACATCGAACAAAAAGAATTCACTGTGGCTAGATAGGGCTATTTTCTACTGACTCTCTCTGGGGACTCAAACAGAATTCATTTGTTTGTTTGTTTCTTATTTTCACTTGTATAGGTAATCTGTCCACGCCCCTTCAGCTTGTAGTTTGTCTGTGTCCTTGGATCTCCAGTGAGACTCCAGTAAGGGAGCACGTAGGAGGTCTTGAGTTTTCATCAGTTCTTCAAACACTGTGTCTTTTGAGTGGAGCACTCAAAGCCTGTACTTTTATTCTGATATTTGAGAGCTGTGCTCTTACTGCACTTTGAAATATTTTCTGTTCTCATTAATATACAATCACATGCAGAACATTATGTTTTCCAGTCTACACCCTTCACCAAGTCCCCGGCAAAAGCCAGTTACAGTCGCTGTCCGTCAGCGTGTACTAAGATGCTGTAGAATCACTACATGTCTTCTCTGTGTTATGCAGCCGTACAAATGACCCCCCAAGTTACACACTATACATGCTAATCCTAATGCCCCCATTCTTTTTCCCCGCCCTTATTACTCCCTTCCCACAAACCCTCCCCAGTTCCTCTCTTTTTGGTAACTGTTAGTCCACTCTCGGGTTCTCTGAGTCTGCTGCTGTCTTTTCCTTCAGTTTTTCTTTGTTATCATACTCCACACATGAGTGAAATCATTTGGTACATGTATTTCTCCTCCTTGAATATTTGACTGAGCATAATACCCTCTAGCTCCATCCACGTTATTGCAAATGATAGGATTTGTTTATTCTTATGGCTACCTACTGCACTTTTTAAACTGGATTTCATTCTTCTTCTTTGTTTGTAGTTTCGCTATGTGCTTTCACCATTGCTCTCCTGGTTATGAGCAGTAGCTTTGTGTTAATCGATATGTACCTATATCTATCTATCTGTCTGTCTATCTATTTATCAATCAATCAATCAATCAATCTTCTTTTTGTCTGCCCATCTGTCCTTGTGTACAGAACAGTTAACCATATATCCTATATCACTTTCCTACACTATGCTTCCAAAAATCTTGCAAAGTATCTAGGCTGTAGAGAGAGCACTGGGTTCACCGAGACACTTGCAGGTCGAGTCGGCCGCGTGTACATACAAAACCAGGAAATGATTGTGCCGGGACTTGAACCCGTGTCTCTATCCTCTGTCCTCTTTCATCTCCTTCTAACTTACTGTCTGTATTTAGCCACATTCTTTGACTAAGTGCTCCCTGAAGACCACAAGTATCATTCCTCAGGGCCTGTTGTCGCGAGAAAAGTAAACTTGTTCTTTGCTAACCACCATGTTTGAAGGACATCAGCGTGATCACCGCCGATAGGACGGAGGGTCAAATGAAAAGGAACACCAATTTCTAGACAGGAGCAGTTGGGAGCCAAGAGTGTATTGTGGAGTGACGTGTTTATTTGAGTGTAAAACTTCCCTCTTTAGGTAGTTATTAGATCTTCACATTCGTGAACATCATAAAACCCACTGATTTCAAAGGCCCAGATGCTTATTATTACAGCAACTCAGTTGTTGATGTGAGAGAAAATGAGAAGTATGTTGCTGCACCACTAAATCAATGGCTGGGAACGGCTGAAACCAAACAAAAAGAATTCACGGTGGCCAGATAGGGCTATTTTCTTCTGACTGTCTCAGGGGACTCAAACAGGATCCATTTGTTTGATTGTTTGTTTTTCAGTTTCACTCGTGTAGCGTACTTATTCACACACCTTCGGCGTGTAGTTGGTCTGTGTCCTTGGATCTTAGGTGAGTCTCCTGTAAGTAAGCACGTAGGTATCTTGAGTTTTCATCCCTTCTTTTAACCCTGTGTCTTTTGTTTGCTGCACTCAGTGCCTGACCTTTTATTCTGATGATTCAGAGCTGTGCACTTATTGCACTTGAAGAATTATTTTTATCATTTAGCTAAAATCACTTGAAGAACTTTATGTTTACTATGCTCCCCCCTTCACCAAGTACCCCTGAAAAACCTCTTCAGTCGCTGTCGATCTGCGTAGTTGGATGCTGTAGACCCCTTCACCATGTCCCTCCCAACAGACCCCGTTACAGTCGCTGTCCATCAGTGAGTAGTAAGATGCTATATGATTTCTACTAGCCTTCTCTGCGTTGTACAGCACTCCCCATGCCCCCTGGACCCCAAGCATTATACATGCTAAAACTAATGCCCCCATTCTTTCTCCTCACACTTATCCCTCCCTTCAGACCCACCCTGCCCAGTCCTTTTCCCTTTGGTAACTTTTAGTCAACTCTCGGGTTCTGTGAGTCTGCTGCTGTTTTATTCCTTCACTTTTCCTTTGTTGTTATACTCCACACATGAGTGAAAACACTTGGTACTTGTCTTTCTCCGCCTGGCCTATTTCTCTGAACATACTACCGTCTAGCTCCATCCAGGTCATTGCAAATGGTAGTATTTGTTTTCTTCTTAAGGCTGCTTACTGCACTTTTTAAACTGGATTTCATTCTTCCTTTTTGTTTGTAGTTTAGCTATGTTATTCACCATTCAACTCCTGGTTATGAACAATAGCTTTGTGTCAATCGATATGTATCTGCATCTATCTATCTAATTGTCTGTCTGTCTATGTATGTATGTATGTATGTATGTACCTATGAATCTATGTATCTATCTTCCTATAATCTTTGATGTCTATCATCTATCAATCTATGTACCTATCTATCTATCTTTCATCTGTCATCTGTGTACCTATCTATCTATGAATCAAACATCTTTTTGTCTGCCCATCTATCCTTCTGTACAGAACAGTTAACAACATAGCCTATGTCTCTTCCCTACATTATGCTTCCAGAAATCTTGTAAGGTAACTAAGCCATAAAGAGAGCACTGTGTTCACCGATACACTTTCATGTAGAGTCAGCAGCGTGTGCTTACAAAACCAGTAAATGGAGGTGAAAGGACATGAACCTGTATCTCTGTCCTCTGTCCTCTTATACTTCCTGCTCGCTTGGTGACTTTATTTAGCCACATTCAGTGAGTAAGTGATCCCTGAAGACCACAAGTATCCTTCGTCTGGTCCGGTTGTCGACAGAAATGTGTACTTGTTTCTTTGCACACAAGCATGTTTGAGGGACATTGGCGTGATCACTGCTGATAGGTGCAGGGACATATATAAAGGAACACCTATTTCTGGACAGGAGCAGTTGGGAACAAAGAGTGTGTTGTGGAGTGAAGTGTTTCTTTGAGGGTCCAAACTTCCCTCCTTAGGTGGTTATTACTTCTTTACATTCGTGAACATCATAAAAAGCAATGATTTTAAAAGCCCAGACGCATATTGTTACAGCAATTCATTTGCTGAGGTGAGAGGAAATGAGAAGGAACTTGCTGCCCCACTAAATCTATGCCTGAGCACTGCTGACATCGAACAAAAAGAATTCACTGTGGCTAGATAGGGCTATTTTCTACTGACTCTCTCTGGGGACTCAAACAGAATTCATTTGTTTGTTTGTTTCTTATTTTCACTTGTATAGGTAATCTGTCCACGCCCCTTCAGCTTGTAGTTTGTCTGTGTCCTTGGATCTCCAGTGAGACTCCAGTAAGGGAGCACGTAGGAGGTCTTGAGTTTTCATCAGTTCTTCAAACACTGTGTCTTTTGATTGGAGCACTCAAAGCCTGTACTTTTATTCTGATATTTGAGAGCTGTGCTCTTACTGCACTTTGAAATATTTTCTGTTCTCATTAATATACAATCACATGCAGAACATTATGTTTTCCAGTCTACACCCTTCACCAAGTCCCCGGCAAAAGCCAGTTACAGTCGCTGTCCGTCAGCGTGTACTAAGATGCTGTAGAATCACTACATGTCTTCTCTGTGTTATGCAGCCGTACAAATGACCCCCCAAGTTACACACTATACATGCTAATCCTAATGCCCCCATTCTTTTTCCCCGCCCTTATTACTCCCTTCCCACAAACCCTCCCCAGTTCCTCTCTTTTTGGTAACTGTTAGTCCACTCTCGGGTTCTCTGAGTCTGCTGCTGTCTTTTCCTTCAGTTTTTCTTTGTTATCATACTCCACACATGAGTGAAATCATTTGGTACATGTATTTCTCCTCCTTGAATATTTGACTGAGCATAATACCCTCTAGCTCCATCCACGTTATTGCAAATGATAGGATTTGTTTATTCTTATGGCTACCTACTGCACTTTTTAAACTGGATTTCATTCTTCTTCGTTTGTAGTTTCGCTATGTGCTTTCACCATTGCTCTCCTGGTTATGAGCAGTAGCTTTGTGTTAATCGATATGTACCTATATCTATCTATCTGTCTGTCTATCTATTTATCAATCAATCAATCAATCAATCTTCTTTTTGTCTGCCCATCTGTCCTTCTGTACAGAACAGTTAACCATATATCCTATATCACTTTCCTACACTATGCTTCCAAAAATCTTGCAAAGTATCTAGGCTGTAGAGAGAGCACTGGGTTCACCGAGACACTTGCAGGTCGAGTCGGCCGCGTGTACATACAAAACCAGGAAATGATTGTGCCGGGACTTGAACCCGTGTCTCTATCCTCTGTCCTCTTTCATCTCCTTCTAACTTACTGTCTGTATTTAGCCACATTCTTTGACTAAGTGCTCCCTGAAGACCACAAGTATCATTCATCTGGGCCTGTTGTCGCGAGAAAAGTAAACTTGTTCTTTGCTAACCACCATGTTTGAAGGACATCAGCGTGATCACCGCCGATAGGACGGAGGGTCAAATGAAAAGGAACACCAATTTCTAGACAGGAGCAGTTGGGAGCCAAAAGTGTATTGTGGAGTGACGTGTTTATTTGAGTGTAAAACTTCCCTCTTTAGGTAGTTATTAGATCTTCACATTCGTGAACATCATAAAACCCACTGATTTCAAAGGCCCAGATGCTTATTATTACAGCAACTCAGTTGTTGATGTGAGAGAAAATGAGAAGTATGTTGCTGCACCACTAAATCAATGGCTGGGAACGGCTGAAACCAAACAAAAAGAATTCACGGTGGCCAGATAGGGCTATTTTCTTCTGACTGTCCCAGGGGACTCAAACAGAATCCATTTGTTTGATTGTTTGATTTTCAGTTTCACTCGAGTAGCGTACTTATCCACACACCTTCGGCGTGTAGTTGGTCTGTGTCCTTGGATCTTAGGTGAGTCTCCTGTAAGTAAGCACGTAGGTATCTTGAGTTTTCATCCCTTCTTTTAACCCTGTGTCTTTTGTTTGCTGCACTCAGTGCCTGACCTTTTTTTCTGATGATTCAGAGCTATGCACTTATTGCACTTAAAGAATTATTTTTACCATTAAGCTAAAATCACTTGAAGAACATTTTGTTTACTATGCTCCCCCCTTCACCAAGTACCCCTGAAAAACCTCTTCAGTCGCTGTCGATCTGCGTAGTTGGATGCTGTAGACCCCTTCACCATGTCCCTCCCAACAGACCCCGTTACAGTCGCTGTCCATCAGTGAGTAGTAAGATGCTATATGATCTCTACTAGCCTTCTCTGTGTTGTACAGCACTCCCCATGCCCCCTCGACCCCAAGCATTATACATGCTAAAACTAATGCCCCCATTCTTTCTCCTCACACTTATCCCTCCCTTCAGACCCACCCTGCCCAGTCCTTTTCCCTTTGGTAACTTTTAGTCAACTCTCGGGTTCTGTGAGTCTGCTGCTGTTTTTTTCCTTCACTTTTTCTTTGTTGTTATACTCCACACATGAGTGAAAACACTTGGTACTTGTCTTTCTCCGCCTGGCCTATTTCTCTGAACATACTACCGTCTAGCTCCATCCAGGTCATTGCAAATGGTAGTATTTGTTTTCTTCTTAAGGCTGCTTACTGCACTTTTTAAACTGGATTTCATTCTTCCTTTTTGTTTGTAGTTTAGCTATGTTATTCACCATTCAACTCCTGGTTATGAACAATAGCTTTGTGTCAATCGATATGTATCTGTATCTATCTATCTAATGGTCTGTCTGTCTATGTATGTATGTATGTATGTATGTATGTATGTATGTACCTATGTATCTATGTATCTATCTTCCTATCATCTCTCTATGATGTCTATCATCTATCAATCTATGTACCTATCTATCTATCTTTCATCTGTCATCTGTGTACTTATCTATCTATGAATCAAACATCTTTTTGTCTGCCCATCTATCCTTCTGTACAGAACAGTTAACAACATAGCCTATGTCTCTTCCCTACATTATGCTTCCAGAAATCTTGTAAGGTAACTAAGCCATAAAGAGAGCACTGTGTTCACCGATACACTTTCATGTAGAGTCAGCAGCGTGTGCTTACAAAACCAGTAAATGGAGGTGAAAGGACATGAACCTGTATCTCTGTCCTCTGTCCTCTTATACTTCCTGCTCGCTTGGTGACTTTATTTAGCCACATTCAGTGAGTAAGTGATCCCTGAAGACCACAAGTATCCTTCGTCTGGTCCGGTTGTCGACAGAAATGTGTACTTGTTTCTTTGCACACCACCATGTTTGAGGGACATCGGCGTGATCACTGCTGATAGGTGCAGGGACAAATATAAAGGAACACCTATTTCTGAACAGGAGCAGTTGGGAACAAAGAGTGTGTTGTGGAGTGAAGTGTTTATTTGAGGGTCCAAACTTCCCTCCGTAGGTGGTTATTACTTCTTTACATTCGTGAACATCATAAAAAGCAATGATTTTAAAAGCCCAGACGCATATTGTTACAGCATTTCATTTGTTGAGGTGAGAGGAAATGAGAAGGAACTTGCTGCCCCACTAAATCTATGCCTGAGCACTGCTGACATCAAACAAAAAGAATTCACGGTGGCTAGATAGGGCTATTTTCTACTGACTCTCTCTGGGGACTCAAACAGAATTCATTTGTTTGTTTGTTTCTTATTTTCACTTGTATAGGTAATCTGTCCCCGCCCCTTCAGCTTGTAGTTTGTCTGAGTCCTTGGATCTCCAGTGAGACTCCAGTAAGGGAGCACGTAGGAGGTCATGAGTTTTCATCAGTACTTCTAAAACTGGGTCTTTTGATTGGAGCACTCAAAGCCTGTACTTTTATTCTGATATTTGAGAGCTGTGCTCTTACTGCACTTTGAAATATTTTCTGTTCTCATTAATATACAATCACATGCAGAACATTATATTTTCCAGTCTACACCCTTCACCAAGTCCCCGGCAAAAGCCAGTTACAGTCGCTGTCCGTCAGCGTGTACTAAGATGCTGTAGAATCACTACATGTCTTCTCTGTGTTATGCAGCCGTACAAATGACCCCCCAAGTTACACACTATACATGCTAATCCTAATGCCCCCATTCTTTTTCCCCGCCCTTATTACTCCCTTCCCACAAACCCTCCCCAGTTCCTCTCTTTTTGGTAACTGTTAGTCCACTCTCGGGTTCTCTGAGTCTGCTGCTGTCTTTTCCTTCAGTTTTTCTTTGTTATCATACTCCACACATGAGTGAAATCATTTGGTACATGTATTTCTCCTCCTTGAATATTTGACTGAGCATAATACCCTCTAGCTCCATCCACGTTATTGCAAATGATAGGATTTGTTTATTCTTATGGCTACCTACTGCACTTTTTAAACTGGATTTCATTCTTCTTCTTTGTTTGTAGTTTCGCTATGTGCTTTCACCATTGCTCTCCTGGTTATGAGCAGTAGCTTTGTGTTAATCGATATGTACCTATATCTATCTATCTGTCTGTCTATCTATTTATCAATCAATCAATCAATCAATCTTCTTTTTGTCTGCCCATCTGTCCTTGTGTACAGAACAGTTAACCATATATCCTATATCACTTTCCTACACTATGCTTCCAAAAATCTTGCAAAGTATCTAGGCTGTAGAGAGAGCACTGGGTTCACCGAGACACTTGCAGGTCGAGTCGGCCGCGTGTACATACAAAACCAGGAAATGGTTGTGCCGGGACTTGAACCCTTGTCTCTATCCTCTGTCCTCTTTCATCTCCTTCTAACTTACTGTCTGTATTTAGCCACATTCTTTGACTAAGTGCTCCCTGAAGACCACAAGTATCATTCATCTGGGCCTGTTGTCGCGAGAAAAGTAAACTTGTTCTTTGCTAACCACCATGTTTGAAGGACATCAGCGTGATCACCGCCGATAGGACGGAGGGTCAAATGAAAAGGAACACCAATTTCTAGACAGGAGCAGTTGGGAGCCAAGAGTGTATTGTGGAGTGACGTGTTTATTTGAGTGTAAAACTTCCCTCTTTAGGTAGTTATTAGATCTTCACATTCGTGAACATCATAAAACCCACTGATTTCAAAGGCCCAGATGCTTATTATTACAGCAACTCAGTTGTTGATGTGAGAGAAAATGAGAAGTATGTTGCTGCACCACTAAATCAATGGCTGGGAACGGCTGAAACCAAACAAAAAGAATTCACGGTGGCCAGATAGGGCTATTTTCTTCTGACTGTCTCAGGGGACTCAAACAGGATCCATTTGTTTGATTGTTTGTTTTTCAGTTTCACTCGTGTAGCGTACTTATTCACACACCTTCGGCGTGTAGTTGGTCTGTGTCCTTGGATCTTAGGTGAGTCTCCTGTAAGTAAGCACGTAGGTATCTTGAGTTTTCATCCCTTCCTTTAACCCTGTGTCTTTTGTTTGCTGCACTCAGTGCCTGACCTTTTTTTCTGATGATTCAGAGCTGTGCACTTATTGCACTTAAAGAATTATTTTTATCATTAAGCTAAAATCACTTGAAGAACATTATGTTTACTATGCTCCCCCCTTCACCAAGTACCCCTGAAAAACCTCTTCAGTCGCTGTCGATCTGCGTAGTTGGATGCTGTAGACCCCTTCACCATGTCCCTCCCAACAGACCCCGTTACAGTCGCTGTCCATCAGTGAGTAGTAAGATGCTATATGATCTCTACTAGCCTTCTCTGTGTTGTACAGCACTCCCCATGCCCCCTCGACCCCAAGCATTATACATGCTAAAACTAATGCCCCCATTCTTTCTCCTCACACTTATCCCTCCCTTCAGACTCACCCTGCCCAGTCCTTTTCCCTTTGGAAACTTTTAGTCAACTCTCGGGTTCTGTGAGTCTGCTGCTGTTTTTTTCCTTCACTTTTTCTTTGTTGTTATACTCCACACATGAGTGAAAACACTTGGTACTTGTCTTTCTCCGCCTGGCCTATTTCTCTGAACATACTACCGTCTAGCTCCATCCAGGTCATTGCAAATGGTAGTATTTGTTTTCTTCTTAAGGCTGCTTACTGCACTTTTTAAACTGGATTTCATTCTTCCTTTTTGTTTGTAGTTTAGCTATGTTATTCACCATTCAACTCCTGGTTATGAACAATAGCTTTGTGTCAATTGATATGTATCTGTATCTATCTATCTAATGGTCTGTCTATGTATGTATGTATGAATGTATGTATGTATGTACCTATGTATCTATGTATCTATCTTCCTATCATCTATCTATGATGTCTATCATCTATCAATCCATGTACCTATCTATCTATCTTTCATCTGTCATCTGTGTACCTATCTATCTATGAATCAAACATCTTTTTGTCTGCCCATCTATCCTTCTGTACAGAACAGTTAACAACATAGCCTATGTCTCTTCCCTACATTATGCTTCCAGAAATCTTGTAAGGTAACTAAGCCATAAAGAGAGCACTGTGTTCACCGATACACTTTCATGTAGAGTCAGCAGCGTGTGCTTACAAAACCAGTAAATGGAGGTGAAAGGACATGAACCTGTATCTCTGTCCTCTGTCCTCTTATACTTCCTGCTCGCTTGGTGACTTTATTTAGCCACATTCAGTGAGTAAGTGATCCCTGAAGACCACAAGTATCCTTCGTCTGGTCCGGTTGTCGACAGAAATGTGTACTTGTTTCTTTGCACACCACCATGTTTGAGGGACATCGGCGTGATCACTGCTGATAGGTGCAGGGACAAATATAAAGGAACACCTATTTCAGGACAGGAGCAGTTGGGAACAAAGAGTGTGTTGTGGAGTGAAGTGTTTATTTGAGGGTCCAAACTTCCCTCCTTAGGTGGTTATTACTTCTTTACATTCGTGAACATCATAAAAAGCAATGATTTTAAAAGCCCAGACGCATATTGTTACAGCATTTCATTTGTTGAGGTGAGAGGAAATGAGAAGGAACTTGCTGCCCCACTAAATCTATGCCTGAGCACTGCTGACATCAAACAAAAAGAATTCACGGTGGCTAGATAGGGCTATTTTCTACTGACTCTCTCTGGGGACTCAAACAGAATTCATTTGTTTGTTTGTTTCTTATTTTCACTTGTATAGGTAATCTGTCCCCGCCCCTTCAGCTTGTAGTTTGTCTGTGTCCTTGGATCTCCAGTGAGACTCCAGTAAGGGAGCACGTAGGAGGTCATGAGTTTTCATCAGTTCTTCTAACACTGGGTCTTTTGATTGGAGCACTCAAAGCCTGTACTTTTATTCTGATATTTGAGAGCTGTGCTCTTACTGCATTTTGAAATATTTTCTGTTCTCATTAATATACAATCACATGCAGAACATTATGTTTTCCAGTCTACACCCTTCACCAAGTCCCCGGCAAAAGCCAGTTACAGTCGCTGTCCGTCAGCGTGTACTAAGATGCTGTAGAATCACTACTTGTCTTCTCTGTGTTATGCAGCCGTACAAATGACCCCCCAAGTTACACACTATACATGCTAATCCTAATGCCCCCATTCTTTTTCCCCGCCCTTATTACTCCCTTCCCACAAACCCTCCCCAGTTCCTCTCTTTTTGGTAACTGTTAGTCCACTCTCGGGTTCTCTGAGTCTGCTGCTGTCTTTTCCTTCAGTTTTTCTTTGTTATCATACTCCACACATGAGTGAAATCATTTGGTACATGTATTTCTCCTCCTTGAATATTTGACTGAGCATAATACCCTCTAGCTCCATCCACGTTATTGCAAATGATAGGATTTGTTTATTCTTATGGCTACCTACTGCACTTTTTAAACTGGATTTCATTCTTCTTCTTTGTTTGTAGTTTCGCTATGTGCTTTCACCATTGCTCTCCTGGTTATGAGCAGTAGCTTTGTGTTAATCGATATGTACCTATATCTATCTATCTGTCTGTCTATCTATTTATCAATCAATCAATCAATCAATCTTCTTTTTGTCTGCCCATCTGTCCTTGTGTACAGAACAGTTAACCATATATCCTATATCACTTTCCTACACTATGCTTCCAAAAATCTTGCAAAGTATCTAGGCTGTAGAGAGAGCACTGGGTTCACCAAGACACTTGCAGGTCGAGTCGGCCGCGTGTACATACAAAACCAGGAAATGGTTGTGCCGGGACTTGAACCCTTGTCTCTATCCTCTGTCCTCTTTCATCTCCTTCTAACTTACTGTCTGTATTTAGCCACATTCTTTGACTAAGTGCTCCCTGAAGACCACAAGTATCATTCATCTGGGCCTGTTGTCGCGAGAAAAGTAAACTTGTTCTTTGCTAACCACCATGTTTGAAGGACATCAGCGTGATCACCGCCGATAGGACGGAGGGTCAAATGAAAAGGAACACCAATTTCTAGACAGGAGCAGTTGGGAGCCAAGAGTGTATTGTGGAGTGACGTGTTTATTTGAGTGTAAAACTTCCCTCTTTAGGTAGTTATTAGATCTTCACATTCGTGAACATCATAAAACCCACTGATTTCAAAGGCCCAGATGCTTATTATTACAGCAACTCAGTTGTTGATGTGAGAGAAAATGAGAAGTATGTTGCTGCACCACTAAATCAATGGCTGGGAACGGCTGAAACCAAACAAAAAGAATTCACGGTGGCCAGATAGGGCTATTCTCTTCTGACTGTCCCAGGGGACTCAAACAGAATCCATTTGTTTGATTGTTTGTTTTTCAGTTTCACTCGTGTAGCGTACTTATCCACACACCTTCGGCTTGTAGTTTGTCTGTGTCCTTGGATCTCAAGTGAGTCTCCTGTAAGTAAGCACGTAGGTATCTTGAGTTTTCATCCCTTCCTTTAACCCTGTGTCTTTTGTTTGCTGCACTCAGTGCCTGACCTTTTTTTCTGATGATTCAGAGCTGTGCACATATTGCACTTAAAGAATTATTTTTATCATTAAGCTAAAATCACTTGAAGAACATTATGTTTACTATGCTCCCCCCTTCACCAAGTACCCCTGAAAAACCTCTTCAGTCGCTGTCGATCTGCGTAGTTGGATGCTGTAGACCCCTTCACCATGTCCCTCCCAACAGACCCCGTTACAGTCGCTGTCCATCAGTGAGTAGTAAGATGCTATATGATCTCTACTAGCCTTCTCTGTGTTGTACAGCACTCCCCATGCCCCCTCGACCCCAAGCATTATACATGCTAAAACTAATGCCCCCATTCTTTCTCCTCACACTTATCCCTCCCTTCAGACCCACCCTGCCCAGTCCTTTTCCCTTTGGTAACTTTTAGTCAACTCTCGGGTTCTGTGAGTCTGCTGCTGTTTTTTTCCTTCACTTTTTCTTTGTTGTTATACTCCACACATGAGTGAAAACACTTGGTACTTGTCTTTCTCCGCCTGGCCTATTTCTCTGAACATACTACCGTCTAGCTCCATCCAGGTCATTGCAAATGGTAGTATTTGTTTTCTTCTTAAGGCTGCTTACTGCACTTTTTAAACTGGATTTCATTCTTCCTTTTTGTTTGTAGTTTAGCTATGTTATTCACCATTCAACTCCTGGTTATGAACAATAGCTTTGTGTCAATCGATATGTATCTGTATCTATCTATCTAATGGTCTGTCTGTCTATGTATGTATGTATGTATGTATGTATGTATGTACCTATGTATCTATGTATCTATCTTCCTATCATCTATCTATGATGTCTATCATCTATCAATCTATGTACCTATCTATCTATCTTTCATCTGTCATCTGTGTACCTATCTATCTATGAATCAAACATCTTTTTGTCTGCCCATCTATCCTTCTGTACAGAACAGTTAACAACATAGCCTATGTCTCTTCCCTACATTATGCTTCCAGAAATCTTGTAAGGTAACTAAGCCATAAAGAGAGCACTGTGTTCACCGATACACTTTCATGTAGAGTCAGCAGCGTGTGCTTACAAAACCAGTAAATGGAGGTGAAAGGACATGAACCTGTATCTCTGTCCTCTGTCCTCTTATACTTCCTGCTCGCTTGGTGACTTTATTTAGCCACATTCAGTGAGTAAGTGATCCCTGAAGACCACAAGTATCCTTCGTCTGGTCCGGTTGTCGACAGAAATGTGTACTTGTTTCTTTGCACACCACCATGTTTGAGGGACATCGGCGTGATCACTGCTGATAGGTGCAGGGACAAATATAAAGGAACACCTATTTCAGGACAGGAGCAGTTGGGAACAAAGTGTGTGTTGTGGAGTGAAGTGTTTATTTGAGGGTCCAAACTTCCCTCCTTAGGTGGTTATTACTTCTTTACATTCGTGAACATCATAAAAAGCAATGATTTTAAAAGCCCAGACGCATATTGTTACAGCATTTCATTTGTTGAGGTGAGAGGAAATGAGAAGGAACTTGCTGCCCCACTAAATCTATGCCTGAGCACTGCTGACATCAAACAAAAAGAATTCACGGTGGCTAGATAGGGCTATTTTCTACTGACTCTCTCTGGGGACTCAAACAGAATTCATTTGTTTGTTTGTTTCTTATTTTCACTTGTATAGGTAATCTGTCCACGCCCCTTCAGCTTGTAGTTTGTCTGTGTCCTTGGATCTCCAGTGAGACTCCAGTAAGGGAGCACGTAGGAGGTCTTGAGTTTTCATCAGTTCTTCAAACACTGTGTCTTTTGAGTGGAGCACTCAAAGCCTGTACTTTTATTCTGATATTTGAGAGCTGTGCTCTTACTGCACTTTGAAATATTTTCTGTTCTCATTAATATACAATCACATGCAGAACATTATGTTTTCCAGTCTACACCCTTCACCAAGTCCCCGGCAAAAGCCAGTTACAGTCGCTGTCCGTCAGCGTGTACTAAGATGCTGTAGAATCACTACATGTCTTCTCTGTGTTATGCAGCCGTACAAATGACCCCCCAAGTTACACACTATACATGCTAATCCTAATGCCCCCATTCTTTTTCCCCGCCCTTATTACTCCCTTCCCACAAACCCTCCCCAGTTCCTCTCTTTTTGGTAACTGTTAGTCCACTCTCGGGTTCTCTGAGTCTGCTGCTGTCTTTTCCTTCAGTTTTTCTTTGTTATCATACTCCACACATGAGTGAAATCATTTGGTACATGTATTTCTCCTCCTTGAATATTTGACTGAGCATAATACCCTCTAGCTCCATCCACGTTATTGCAAATGATAGGATTTGTTTATTCTTATGGCTACCTACTGCACTTTTTAAACTGGATTTCATTCTTCTTCTTTGTTTGTAGTTTCGCTATGTGCTTTCACCATTGCTCTCCTGGTTATGAGCAGTAGCTTTGTGTTAATCGATATGTACCTATATCTATCTATCTGTCTGTCTATCTATTTATCAATCAATCAATCAATCAATCTTCTTTTTGTCTGCCCATCTGTCCTTGTGTACAGAACAGTTAACCATATATCCTATATCACTTTCCTACACTATGCTTCCAAAAATCTTGCAAAGTATCTAGGCTGTAGAGAGAGCACTGGGTTCACCGAGACACTTGCAGGTCGAGTCGGCCGCGTGTACATACAAAACCAGGAAATGATTGTGCCGGGACTTGAACCCGTGTCTCTATCCTCTGTCCTCTTTCATCTCCTTCTAACTTACTGTCTGTATTTAGCCACATTCTTTGACTAAGTGCTCCCTGAAGACCACAAGTATCATTCCTCAGGGCCTGTTGTCGCGAGAAAAGTAAACTTGTTCTTTGCTAACCACCATGTTTGAAGGACATCAGCGTGATCACCGCCGATAGGACGGAGGGTCAAATGAAAAGGAACACCAATTTCTAGACAGGAGCAGTTGGGAGCCAAGAGTGTATTGTGGAGTGACGTGTTTATTTGAGTGTAAAACTTCCCTCTTTAGGTAGTTATTAGATCTTCACATTCGTGAACATCATAAAACCCACTGATTTCAAAGGCCCAGATGCTTATTATTACAGCAACTCAGTTGTTGATGTGAGAGAAAATGAGAAGTATGTTGCTGCACCACTAAATCAATGGCTGGGAACGGCTGAAACCAAACAAAAAGAATTCACGGTGGCCAGATAGGGCTATTTTCTTCTGACTGTCTCAGGGGACTCAAACAGGATCCATTTGTTTGATTGTTTGTTTTTCAGTTTCACTCGTGTAGCGTACTTATTCACACACCTTCGGCGTGTAGTTGGTCTGTGTCCTTGGATCTTAGGTGAGTCTCCTGTAAGTAAGCACGTAGGTATCTTGAGTTTTCATCCCTTCTTTTAACCCTGTGTCTTTTGTTTGCTGCACTCAGTGCCTGACCTTTTATTCTGATGATTCAGAGCTGTGCACTTATTGCACTTGAAGAATTATTTTTATCATTTAGCTAAAATCACTTGAAGAACTTTATGTTTACTATGCTCCCCCCTTCACCAAGTACCCCTGAAAAACCTCTTCAGTCGCTGTCGATCTGCGTAGTTGGATGCTGTAGACCCCTTCACCATGTCCCTCCCAACAGACCCCGTTACAGTCGCTGTCCATCAGTGAGTAGTAAGATGCTATATGATCTCTACTAGCCTTCTCTGCGTTGTACAGCACTCCCCATGCCCCCTGGACCCCAAGCATTATACATGCTAAAACTAATGCCCCCATTCTTTCTCCTCACACTTATCCCTCCCTTCAGACCCACCCTGCCCAGTCCTTTTCCCTTTGGTAACTTTTAGTCAACTCTCGGGTTCTGTGAGTCTGCTGCTGTTTTATTCCTTCACTTTTCCTTTGTTGTTATACTCCACACATGAGTGAAAACACTTGGTACTTGTCTTTCTCCGCCTGGCCTATTTCTCTGAACATACTACCGTCTAGCTCCATCCAGGTCATTGCAAATGGTAGTATTTGTTTTCTTCTTAAGGCTGCTTACTGCACTTTTTAAACTGGATTTCATTCTTCCTTTTTGTTTGTAGTTTAGCTATGTTATTCACCATTCAACTCCTGGTTATGAACAATAGCTTTGTGTCAATCGATATGTATCTGCATCTATCTATCTAATTGTCTGTCTGTCTATGTATGTATGTATGTATGTATGTACCTATGAATCTATGTATCTATCTTCCTATCATCTATGATGTCTATCATCTATCAATCTATGTACCTATCTATCTATCTTTCATCTGTCATCTGTGTACCTATCTATCTATGAATCAAACATCTTTTTGTCTGCCCATCTATCCTTCTGTACAGAACAGTTAACAACATAGCCTATGTCTCTTCCCTACATTATGCTTTCAGAAATCTTGTAAGGTAACTAAGCCATAAAGAGAGCACTGTGTTCACCGATACACTTTCATGTAGAGTCAGCAGCGTGTGCTTACAAAACCAGTAAATGGAGGTGAAAGGACATGAACCTGTATCTCTGTCCTCTGTCCTCTTATACTTCCTGCTCGCTTGGTGACTTTATTTAGCCACATTCAGTGAGTAAGTGATCCCTGAAGACCACAAGTATCCTTCGTCTGGTCCGGTTGTCGACAGAAATGTGTACTTGTTTCTTTGCACACAAGCATGTTTGAGGGACATTGGCGTGATCACTGCTGATAGGTGCAGGGACATATATAAAGGAACACCTATTTCTGGACAGGAGCAGTTGGGAACAAAGAGTGTGTTGTGGAGTGAAGTGTTTCTTTGAGGGTCCAAACTTCCCTCCTTAGGTGGTTATTACTTCTTTACATTCGTGAACATCATAAAAAGCAATGATTTTAAAAGCCCAGACGCATATTGTTACAGCAATTCATTTGCTGAGGTGAGAGGAAATGAGAAGGAACTTGCTGCCCCACTAAATCTATGCCTGAGCACTGCTGACATCGAACAAAAAGAATTCACTGTGGCTAGATAGGGCTATTTTCTACTGACTCTCTCTGGGGACTCAAACAGAATTCATTTGTTTGTTTGTTTCTTATTTTCACTTGTATAGGTAATCTGTCCACGCCCCTTCAGCTTGTAGTTTGTCTGTGTCCTTGGATCTCCAGTGAGACTCCAGTAAGGGAGCACGTAGGAGGTCTTGAGTTTTCATCAGTTCTTCAAACACTGTGTCTTTTGATTGGAGCACTCAAAGCCTGTACTTTTATTCTGATATTTGAGAGCTGTGCTCTTACTGCACTTTGAAATATTTTCTGTTCTCATTAATATACAATCACATGCAGAACATTATGTTTTCCAGTCTACACCCTTCACCAAGTCCCCGGCAAAAGCCAGTTACAGTCGCTGTCCGTCAGCGTGTACTAAGATGCTGTAGAATCACTACATGTCTTCTCTGTGTTATGCAGCCGTACAAATGACCCCCCAAGTTACACACTATACATGCTAATCCTAATGCCCCCATTCTTTTTCCCCGCCCTTATTACTCCCTTCCCACAAACCCTCCCCAGTTCCTCTCTTTTTGGTAACTGTTAGTCCACTCTCGGGTTCTCTGAGTCTGCTGCTGTCTTTTCCTTCAGTTTTTCTTTGTTATCATACTCCACACATGAGTGAAATCATTTGGTACATGTATTTCTCCTCCTTGAATATTTGACTGAGCATAATACCCTCTAGCTCCATCCACGTTATTGCAAATGATAGGATTTGTTTATTCTTATGGCTACCTACTGCACTTTTTAAACTGGATTTCATTCTTCTTCGTTTGTAGTTTCGCTATGTGCTTTCACCATTGCTCTCCTGGTTATGAGCAGTAGCTTTGTGTTAATCGATATGTACCTATATCTATCTATCTGTCTGTCTATCTATTTATCAATCAATCAATCAATCAATCTTCTTTTTGTCTGCCCATCTGTCCTTGTGTACAGAACAGTTAACCATATATCCTATATCACTTTCCTACACTATGCTTCCAAAAATCTTGCAAAGTATCTAGGCTGTAGAGAGAGCACTGGGTTCACCGAGACACTTGCAGGTCGAGTCGGCCGCGTGTACATACAAAACCAGGAAATGATTGTGCCGGGACTTGAACCCGTGTCTCTATCCTCTGTCCTCTTTCATCTCCTTCTAACTTACTGTCTGTATTTAGCCACATTCTTTGACTAAGTGCTCCCTGAAGACCACAAGTATCATTCATCTGGGCCTGTTGTCGCGAGAAAAGTAAACTTGTTCTTTGCTAACCACCATGTTTGAAGGACATCAGCGTGATCACCGCCGATAGGACGGAGGGTCAAATGAAAAGGAACACCAATTTCTAGACAGGAGCAGTTGGGAGCCAAAAGTGTATTGTGGAGTGACGTGTTTATTTGAGTGTAAAACTTCCCTCTTTAGGTAGTTATTAGATCTTCACATTCGTGAACATCATAAAACCCACTGATTTCAAAGGCCCAGATGCTTATTATTACAGCAACTCAGTTGTTGATGTGAGAGAAAATGAGAAGTATGTTGCTGCACCACTAAATCAATGGCTGGGAACGGCTGAAACCAAACAAAAAGAATTCACGGTGGCCAGATAGGGCTATTTTCTTCTGACTGTCCCAGGGGACTCAAACAGAATCCATTTGTTTGATTGTTTGATTTTCAGTTTCACTCGAGTAGCGTACTTATCCACACACCTTCGGCGTGTAGTTGGTCTGTGTCCTTGGATCTTAGGTGAGTCTCCTGTAAGTAAGCACGTAGGTATCTTGAGTTTTCATCCCTTCTTTTAACCCTGTGTCTTTTGTTTGCTGCACTCAGTGCCTGACCTTTTTTTCTGATGATTCAGAGCTATGCACTTATTGCACTTAAAGAATTATTTTTACCATTAAGCTAAAATCACTTGAAGAACATTTTGTTTACTATGCTCCCCCCTTCACCAAGTACCCCTGAAAAACCTCTTCAGTCGCTGTCGATCTGCGTAGTTGGATGCTGTAGACCCCTTCACCATGTCCCTCCCAACAGACCCCGTTACAGTCGCTGTCCATCAGTGAGTAGTAAGATGCTATATGATCTCTACTAGCCTTCTCTGTGTTGTACAGCACTCCCCATGCCCCCTCGACCCCAAGCATTATACATGCTAAAACTAATGCCCCCATTCTTTCTCCTCACACTTATCCCTCCCTTCAGACCCACCCTGCCCAGTCCTTTTCCCTTTGGTAACTTTTAGTCAACTCTCGGGTTCTGTGAGTCTGCTGCTGTTTTTTTCCTTCACTTTTTCTTTGTTGTTATACTCCACACATGAGTGAAAACACTTGGTACTTGTCTTTCTCCGCCTGGCCTATTTCTCTGAACATACTACCGTCTAGCTCCATCCAGGTCATTGCAAATGGTAGTATTTGTTTTCTTCTTAAGGCTGCTTACTGCACTTTTTAAACTGGATTTCATTCTTCCTTTTTGTTTGTAGTTTAGCTATGTTATTCACCATTCAACTCCTGGTTATGAACAATAGCTTTGTGTCAATCGATATGTATCTGTATCTATCTATCTAATGGTCTGTCTGTCTATGTATGTATGTATGTATGTATGTATGTATGTACCTATGTATCTATGTATCTATCTTCCTATCATCTCTCTATGATGTCTATCATCTATCAATCTATGTACCTATCTATCTATCTTTCATCTGTCATCTGTGTACTTATCTATCTATGAATCAAACATCTTTTTGTCTGCCCATCTATCCTTCTGTACAGAACAGTTAACAACATAGCCTATGTCTCTTCCCTACATTATGCTTCCAGAAATCTTGTAAGGTAACTAAGCCATAAAGAGAGCACTGTGTTCACCGATACACTTTCATGTAGAGTCAGCAGCGTGTGCTTACAAAACCAGTAAATGGAGGTGAAAGGACATGAACCTGTATCTCTGTCCTCTGTCCTCTTATACTTCCTGCTCGCTTGGTGACTTTATTTAGCCACATTCAGTGAGTAAGTGATCCCTGAAGACCACAAGTATCCTTCGTCTGGTCCGGTTGTCGACAGAAATGTGTACTTGTTTCTTTGCACACCACCATGTTTGAGGGACATCGGCGTGATCACTGCTGATAGGTGCAGGGACAAATATAAAGGAACACCTATTTTTGAACAGGAGCAGTTGGGAACAAAGAGTGTGTTGTGGAGTGAAGTGTTTATTTGAGGGTCCAAACTTCCCTCCGTAGGTGGTTATTACTTCTTTACATTCGTGAACATCATAAAAAGCAATGATTTTAAAAGCCCAGACGCATATTGTTACAGCATTTCATTTGTTGAGGTGAGAGGAAATGAGAAGGAACTTGCTGCCCCACTAAATCTATGCCTGAGCACTGCTGACATCAAACAAAAAGAATTCACGGTGGCTAGATAGGGCTATTTTCTACTGACTCTCTCTGGGGACTCAAACAGAATTCATTTGTTTGTTTGTTTCTTATTTTCACTTGTATAGGTAATCTGTCCCCGCCCCTTCAGCTTGTAGTTTGTCTGAGTCCTTGGATCTCCAGTGAGACTCCAGTAAGGGAGCACGTAGGAGGTCATGAGTTTTCATCAGTACTTCTAACACTGGGTCTTTTGATTGGAGCACTCAAAGCCTGTACTTTTATTCTGATATTTGAGAGCTGTGCTCTTACTGCACTTTGAAATATTTTCTGTTCTCATTAATATACAATCACATGCAGAACATTATATTTTCCAGTCTACACCCTTCACCAAGTCCCCGGCAAAAGCCAGTTACAGTCGCTGTCCGTCAGCGTGTACTAAGATGCTGTAGAATCACTACATGTCTTCTCTGTGTTATGCAGCCGTACAAATGACCCCCCAAGTTACACACTATACATGCTAATCCTAATGCCCCCATTCTTTTTCCCCGCCCTTATTACTCCCTTCCCACAAACCCTCCCCAGTTCCTCTCTTTTTGGTAACTGTTAGTCCACTCTCGGGTTCTCTGAGTCTGCTGCTGTCTTTTCCTTCAGTTTTTCTTTGTTATCATACTCCACACATGAGTGAAATCATTTGGTACATGTATTTCTCCTCCTTGAATATTTGACTGAGCATAATACCCTCTAGCTCCATCCACGTTATTGCAAATGATAGGATTTGTTTATTCTTATGGCTACCTACTGCACTTTTTAAACTGGATTTCATTCTTCTTCTTTGTTTGTAGTTTCGCTATGTGCTTTCACCATTGCTCTCCTGGTTATGAGCAGTAGCTTTGTGTTAATCGATATGTACCTATATCTATCTATCTGTCTGTCTATCTATTTATCAATCAATCAATCAATCAATCTTCTTTTTGTCTGCCCATCTGTCCTTGTGTACAGAACAGTTAACCATATATCCTATATCACTTTCCTACACTATGCTTCCAAAAATCTTGCAAAGTATCTAGGCTGTAGAGAGAGCACTGGGTTCACCGAGACACTTGCAGGTCGAGTCGGCCGCGTGTACATACAAAACCAGGAAATGGTTGTGCCGGGACTTGAACCCTTGTCTCTATCCTCTGTCCTCTTTCATCTCCTTCTAACTTACTGTCTGTATTTAGCCACATTCTTTGACTAAGTGCTCCCTGAAGACCACAAGTATCATTCATCTGGGCCTGTTGTCGCGAGAAAAGTAAACTTGTTCTTTGCTAACCACCATGTTTGAAGGACATCAGCGTGATCACCGCCGATAGGACGGAGGGTCAAATGAAAAGGAACACCAATTTCTAGACAGGAGCAGTTGGGAGCCAAGAGTGTATTGTGGAGTGACGTGTTTATTTGAGTGTAAAACTTCCCTCTTTAGGTAGTTATTAGATCTTCACATTCGTGAACATCATAAAACCCACTGATTTCAAAGGCCCAGATGCTTATTATTACAGCAACTCAGTTGTTGATGTGAGAGAAAATGAGAAGTATGTTGCTGCACCACTAAATCAATGGCTGGGAACGGCTGAAACCAAACAAAAAGAATTCACGGTGGCCAGATAGGGCTATTTTCTTCTGACTGTCTCAGGGGACTCAAACAGGATCCATTTGTTTGATTGTTTGTTTTTCAGTTTCACTCGTGTAGCGTACTTATTCACACACCTTCGGCGTGTAGTTGGTCTGTGTCCTTGGATCTTAGGTGAGTCTCCTGTAAGTAAGCACGTAGGTATCTTGAGTTTTCATCCCTTCCTTTAACCCTGTGTCTTTTGTTTGCTGCACTCAGTGCCTGACCTTTTTTTCTGATGATTCAGAGCTGTGCACTTATTGCACTTAAAGAATTATTTTTATCATTAAGCTAAAATCACTTGAAGAACATTATGTTTACTATGCTCCCCCCTTCACCAAGTACCCCTGAAAAACCTCTTCAGTCGCTGTCGATCTGCGTAGTTGGATGCTGTAGACCCCTTCACCATGTCCCTCCCAACAGACCCCGTTACAGTCGCTGTCCATCAGTGAGTAGTAAGATGCTATATGATCTCTACTAGCCTTCTCTGTGTTGTACAGCACTCCCCATGCCCCCTCGACCCCAAGCATTATACATGCTAAAACTAATGCCCCCATTCTTTCTCCTCACACTTATCCCTCCCTTCAGACCCACCCTGCCCAGTCCTTTTCCCTTTGGAAACTTTTAGTCAACTCTCGGGTTCTGTGAGTCTGCTGCTGTTTTTTTCCTTCACTTTTTCTTTGTTGTTATACTCCACACATGAGTGAAAACACTTGGTACTTGTCTTTCTCCGCCTGGCCTATTTCTCTGAACATACTACCGTCTAGCTCCATCCAGGTCATTGCAAATGGTAGTATTTGTTTTCTTCTTAAGGCTGCTTACTGCACTTTTTAAACTGGATTTCATTCTTCCTTTTTGTTTGTAGTTTAGCTATGTTATTCACCATTCAACTCCTGGTTATGAACAATAGCTTTGTGTCAATTGATATGTATCTGTATCTATCTATCTAATGGTCTGTCTATGTATGTATGTATGTATGTATGTATGTATGTACCTATGTATCTATGTATCTATCTTCCTATCATCTATCTATGATGTCTATCATCTATCAATCCATGTACCTATCTATCTATCTTTCATCTGTCATCTGTGTACCTATCTATCTATGAATCAAACATCTTTTTGTCTGCCCATCTATCCTTCTGTACAGAACAGTTAACAACATAGCCTATGTCTCTTCCCTACATTATGCTTCCAGAAATCTTGTAAGGTAACTAAGCCATAAAGAGAGCACTGTGTTCACCGATACACTTTCATGTAGAGTCAGCAGCGTGTGCTTACAAAACCAGTAAATGGAGGTGAAAGGACATGAACCTGTATCTCTGTCCTCTGTCCTCTTATACTTCCTGCTCGCTTGGTGACTTTATTTAGCCACATTCAGTGAGTAAGTGATCCCTGAAGACCACAAGTATCCTTCGTCTGGTCCGGTTGTCGACAGAAATGTGTACTTGTTTCTTTGCACACCACCATGTTTGAGGGACATCGGCGTGATCACTGCTGATAGGTGCAGGGACAAATATAAAGGAACACCTATTTCAGGACAGGAGCAGTTGGGAACAAAGAGTGTGTTGTGGAGTGAAGTGTTTATTTGAGGGTCCAAACTTCCCTCCTTAGGTGGTTATTACTTCTTTACATTCGTGAACATCATAAAAAGCAATGATTTTAAAAGCCCAGACGCATATTGTTACAGCATTTCATTTGTTGAGGTGAGAGGAAATGAGAAGGAACTTGCTGCCCCACTAAATCTATGCCTGAGCACTGCTGACATCAAACAAAAAGAATTCACGGTGGCTAGATAGGGCTATTTTCTACTGACTCTCTCTGGGGACTCAAACAGAATTCATTTGTTTGTTTGTTTCTTATTTTCACTTGTATAGGTAATCTGTCCCCGCCCCTTCAGCTTGTAGTTTGTCTGTGTCCTTGGATCTCCAGTGAGACTCCAGTAAGGGAGCACGTAGGAGGTCATGAGTTTTCATCAGTTCTTCTAACACTGGGTCTTTTGATTGGAGCACTCAAAGCCTGTACTTTTATTCTGATATTTGAGAGCTGTGCTCTTACTGCATTTTGAAATATTTTCTGTTCTCATTAATATACAATCACATGCAGAACATTATGTTTTCCAGTCTACACCCTTCACCAAGTCCCCGGCAAAAGCCAGTTACAGTCGCTGTCCGTCAGCGTGTACTAAGATGCTGTAGAATCACTACTTGTCTTCTCTGTGTTATGCAGCCGTACAAATGACCCCCCAAGTTACACACTATACATGCTAATCCTAATGCCCCCATTCTTTTTCCCCGCCCTTATTACTCCCTTCCCACAAACCCTCCCCAGTTCCTCTCTTTTTGGTAACTGTTAGTCCACTCTCGGGTTCTCTGAGTCTGCTGCTGTCTTTTCCTTCAGTTTTTCTTTGTTATCATACTCCACACATGAGTGAAATCATTTGGTACATGTATTTCTCCTCCTTGAATATTTGACTGAGCATAATACCCTCTAGCTCCATCCACGTTATTGCAAATGATAGGATTTGTTTATTCTTATGGCTACCTACTGCACTTTTTAAACTGGATTTCATTCTTCTTCTTTGTTTGTAGTTTCGCTATGTGCTTTCACCATTGCTCTCCTGGTTATGAGCAGTAGCTTTGTGTTAATCGATATGTACCTATATCTATCTATCTGTCTGTCTATCTATTTATCAATCAATCAATCAATCAATCTTCTTTTTGTCTGCCCATCTGTCCTTGTGTACAGAACAGTTAACCATATATCCTATATCACTTTCCTACACTATGCTTCCAAAAATCTTGCAAAGTATCTAGGCTGTAGAGAGAGCACTGGGTTCACCAAGACACTTGCAGGTCGAGTCGGCCGCGTGTACATACAAAACCAGGAAATGGTTGTGCCGGGACTTGAACCCTTGTCTCTATCCTCTGTCCTCTTTCATCTCCTTCTAACTTACTGTCTGTATTTAGCCACATTCTTTGACTAAGTGCTCCCTGAAGACCACAAGTATCATTCATCTGGGCCTGTTGTCGCGAGAAAAGTAAACTTGTTCTTTGCTAACCACCATGTTTGAAGGACATCAGCGTGATCACCGCCGATAGGACGGAGGGTCAAATGAAAAGGAACACCAATTTCTAGACAGGAGCAGTTGGGAGCCAAGAGTGTATTGTGGAGTGACGTGTTTATTTGAGTGTAAAACTTCCCTCTTTAGGTAGTTATTAGATCTTCACATTCGTGAACATCATAAAACCCACTGATTTCAAAGGCCCAGATGCTTATTATTACAGCAACTCAGTTGTTGATGTGAGAGAAAATGAGAAGTATGTTGCTGCACCACTAAATCAATGGCTGGGAACGGCTGAAACCAAACGAAAAGAATTCACGGTGGCCAGATAGGGCTATTCTCTTCTGACTGTCCCAGGGGACTCAAACAGAATCCATTTGTTTGATTGTTTGTTTTTCAGTTTCACTCGTGTAGCGTACTTATCCACACACCTTCGGCTTGTAGTTTGTCTGTGTCCTTGGATCTCAAGTGAGTCTCCTGTAAGTAAGCACGTAGGTATCTTGAGTTTTCATCCCTTCCTTTAACCCTGTGTCTTTTGTTTGCTGCACTCAGTGCCTGACCTTTTTTTCTGATGATTCAGAGCTGTGCACATATTGCACTTAAAGAATTATTTTTATCATTAAGCTAAAATCACTTGAAGAACATTATGTTTACTATGCTCCCCCCTTCACCAAGTACCCCTGAAAAACCTCTTCAGTCGCTGTCGATCTGCGTAGTTGGATGCTGTAGACCCCTTCACCATGTCCCTCCCAACAGACCCCGTTACAGTCGCTGTCCATCAGTGAGTAGTAAGATGCTATATGATCTCTACTAGCCTTCTCTGTGTTGTACAGCACTCCCCATGCCCCCTCGACCCCAAGCATTATACATGCTAAAACTAATGCCCCCATTCTTTCTCCTCACACTTATCCCTCCCTTCAGACCCACCCTGCCCAGTCCTTTTCCCTTTGGTAACTTTTAGTCAACTCTCGGGTTCTGTGAGTCTGCTGCTGTTTTTTTCCTTCACTTTTTCTTTGTTGTTATACTCCACACATGAGTGAAAACACTTGGTACTTGTCTTTCTCCGCCTGGCCTATTTCTCTGAACATACTACCGTCTAGCTCCATCCAGGTCATTGCAAATGGTAGTATTTGTTTTCTTCTTAAGGCTGCTTACTGCACTTTTTAAACTGGATTTCATTCTTCCTTTTTGTTTGTAGTTTAGCTATGTTATTCACCATTCAACTCCTGGTTATGAACAATAGCTTTGTGTCAATCGATATGTATCTGTATCTATCTATCTAATGGTCTGTCTGTCTATGTATGTATGTATGTATGTATGTATGTATGTACCTATGTATCTATGTATCTATCTTCCTATCATCTATCTATGATGTCTATCATCTATCAATCCATGTACCTATCTATCTATCTTTCATCTGTCATCTGTGTACCTATCTATCTATGAATCAAACATCTTTTTGTCTGCCCATCTATCCTTCTGTACAGAACAGTTAACAACATAGCCTATGTCTCTTCCCTACATTATGCTTCCAGAAATCTTGTAAGGTAACTAAGCCATAAAGAGAGCACTGTGTTCACCGATACACTTTCATGTAGAGTCAGCAGCGTGTGCTTACAAAACCAGTAAATGGAGGTGAAAGGACATGAACCTGTATCTCTGTCCTCTGTCCTCTTATACTTCCTGCTCGCTTGGTGACTTTATTTAGCCACATTCAGTGAGTAAGTGATCCCTGAAGACCACAAGTATCCTTCGTCTGGTCCGGTTGTCGACAGAAATGTGTACTTGGTTCTTTGCACACCACCATGTTTGAGGGACATCGGCGTGATCACTGCTGATAGGTGCAGGGACAAATATAAAGGAACACCTATTTCAGGACAGGAGCAGTTGGGAACAAAGAGTGTGTTGTGGAGTGAAGTGTTTCTTTGAGGTTCCAAACTTCCCTCCTTAGGTGGTTATTACTTCTTTACATTCGTGAACATCATAAAAAGCAATGATTTTAAAAGCCCAGACGCATATTGTTACAGCATTTCATTTGTTGAGGTGAGAGGAAATGAGAAGGAACTTGCTGCCCCACTAAATCTATGCCTGAGCACTGCTGACATCAAACAAAAAGAATTCACGGTGGCTAGATAGGGCTATTTTCTACTGACTCTCTCTGGGGACTCAAACAGAATTCATTTGTTTGTTTGTTTCTTATTTTCACTTGTATAGGTAATCTGTCCCCGCCCCTTCAGCTTGTAGTTTGTCTGTGTCCTTGGATCTCCAGTGAGACTCCAGTAAGGGAGCACGTAGGAGGTCATGAGTTTTCATCAGTTCTTCTAACACTGGGTCTTTTGATTGGAGCACTCAAAGCCTGTACTTTTATTCTGATATTTGAGAGCTGTGCTCTTACTGCACTTTGAAATATTTTCTGTTCTCATTAATATACAATCACATGCAGAACATTATGTTTTCCAGTCTACACCCTTCACCAAGTCCCCGGCAAAAGCCAGTTACAGTCGCTGTCCGTCAGCGTGTACTAAGATGCTGTAGAATCACTACTTGTCTTCTCTGTGTTATGCAGCCGTACAAATGACCCCCCAAGTTACACACTATACATGCTAATCCTAATGCCCCCATTCTTTTTCCCCGCCCTTATTACTCCCTTCCCACAAACCCTCCCCAGTTCCTCTCTTTTTGGTAACTGTTAGTCCACTCTCGGGTTCTCTGAGTCTGCTGCTGTCTTTTCCTTCAGTTTTTCTTTGTTATCATACTCCACACATGAGTGAAATCATTTGGTACATGTATTTCTCCTCCTTGAATATTTGACTGAGCATAATACCCTCTAGCTCCATCCACGTTATTGCAAATGATAGGATTTGTTTATTCTTATGGCTACCTACTGCACTTTTTAAACTGGATTTCATTCTTCTTCTTTGTTTGTAGTTTCGCTATGTGCTTTCACCATTGCTCTCCTGGTTATGAGCAGTAGCTTTGTGTTAATCGATATGTACCTATATCTATCTATCTGTCTGTCTATCTATTTATCAATCAATCAATCAATCAATCTTCTTTTTGTCTGCCCATCTGTCCTTGTGTACAGAACAGTTAACCATATATCCTATATCACTTTCCTACACTATGCTTCCAAAAATCTTGCAAAGTATCTAGGCTGTAGAGAGAGCACTGGGTTCACCGAGACACTTGCAGGTCGAGTCGGCCGCGTGTACATACAAAACCAGGAAATGGTTGTGCCGGGACTTGAACCCGTGTCTCTATCCTCAGTCCTCTTTCATCTCCTTCTAACTTACTGTCTGTATTTAGCCACATTCTTTGACTAAGTGCTCCCTGAAGACCACAAGTATCATTCATCTGGGCCTGTTGTCGCGAGAAAAGTAAACTTGTTCTTTGCTAACCACCATGTTTGAAGGACATCAGCGTGATCACCGCCGATAGGACGGAGGGTCAAATGAAAAGGAACACCAATTTCTAGACAGGAGCAGTTGGGAGCCAAGAGTGTATTGTGGAGTGACGTGTTTATTTGAGTGTAAAACTTCCCTCTTTAGGTAGTTATTAGATCTTCACATTCGTGAACATCATAAAACCCACTGATTTCAAAGGCCCAGATGCTTATTATTACAGCAACTCAGTTGTTGATGTGAGAGAAAATGAGAAGTATGTTGCTGCACCACTAAATCAATGGCTGGGAACGGCTGAAACCAAACAAAAAGAATTCACGGTGGCCAGATAGGGCTATTCTCTTCTGACTGTCCCAGGGGACTCAAACAGAATCCATTTGTTTGATTGTTTGTTTTTCAGTTTCACTCGTGTAGCGTACTTATCCACACACCTTCGGCTTGTAGTTTGTCTGTGTCCTTGGATCTCAAGTGAGTCTCCTGTAAGTAAGCACGTAGGTATCTTGAGTTTTCATCCCTTCTTTTAACCCTGTGTCTTTTGTTTGCTGCACTCAGTGCCTGACCTTTTTTTCTGATGATTCAGAGCTGTGCACTTATTGCACTTAAAGAATTATTTTTATCATTAAGCTAAAATCACTTGAAGAACATTATGTTTACTATGCTCCCCCCTTCACCAAGTAATCCTGAAAAACCTCTTCAGTCGCTGTCGATCTGCGTAGTTGGATGCTGTAGACCCCTTCACCATGTCCCTCCCAACAGACCCCGTTACAGTCGCTGTCCATCAGTGAGTAGTAAGATGCTATATGATCTCTACTAGCCTTCTCTGTGTTGTACAGCACTCCCCATGCCCCCTCGACCCCAAGCATTATACATGCTAAAACTAATGCCCCCATTCTTTCTCCTCACACTTATCCCTCCCTTCAGACCCACCCTGCCCAGTCCTTTTCCCTTTGGTAACTTTTAGTCAACTCTCGGGTTCTGTGAGTCTGCTGCTGTTTTTTTCCTTCACTTTTTCTTTGTTGTTATACTCCACACATGAGTGAAAACACTTGGTACTTGTCTTTCTCCGCCTGGCCTATTTCTCTGAACATACTACCGTCTAGCTCCATCCAGGTCATTGCAAATGGTAGTATTTGTTTTCTTCTTAAGGCTGCTTACTGCACTTTTTAAACTGGATTTCATTCTTCCTTTTTGTTTGTAGTTTAGCTATGTTATTCACCATTCAACTCCTGGTTATGAACAATAGCTTTGTGTCAATCGATATGTATCTGTATCTATCTATCTAATGGTCTGTCTGTCTATGTATGTATGTATGTATGTATGTATGTATGTACCTATGTATCTATGTATCTATCTTCCTATCATCTATCTATGATGTCTATCATCTATCAATCCATGTACCTATCTATCTATCTTTCATCTGTCATCTGTGTACCTATCTATCTATGAATCAAACATCTTTTTGTCTGCCCATCTATCCTTCTGTACAGAACAGTTAACAACATAGCCTATGTCTCTTCCCTACATTATGCTTCCAGAAATCTTGTAAGGTAACTAAGCCATAAAGAGAGCACTGTGTTCACCGATACACTTTCATGTAGAGTCAGCAGCGTGTGCTTACAAAACCAGTAAATGGAGGTGAAAGGACATGAACCTGTATCTCTGTCCTCTGTCCTCTTATACTTCCTGCTCGCTTGGTGACTTTATTTAGCCACATTCAGTGAGTAAGTGATCCCTGAAGACCACAAGTATCCTTCGTCTGGTCCGGTTGTCGACAGAAATGTGTACTTGGTTCTTTGCACACCACCATGTTTGAGGGACATCGGCGTGATCACTGCTGATAGGTGCAGGGACAAATATAAAGGAACACCTATTTCAGGACAGGAGCAGTTGGGAACAAAGAGTGTGTTGTGGAGTGAAGTGTTTCTTTGAGGTTCCAAACTTCCCTCCTTAGGTGGTTATTACTTCTTTACATTCGTGAACATCATAAAAAGCAATGATTTTAAAAGCCCAGACGCATATTGTTACAGCATTTCATTTGTTGAGGTGAGAGGAAATGAGAAGGAACTTGCTGCCCCACTAAATCTATGCCTGAGCACTGCTGACATCAAACAAAAAGAATTCACGGTGGCTAGATAGGGCTATTTTCTACTGACTCTCTCTGGGGACTCAAACAGAATTCATTTGTTTGTTTGTTTCTTATTTTCACTTGTATAGGTAATCTGTCCCCGCCCCTTCAGCTTGTAGTTTGTCTGTGTCCTTGGATCTCCAGTGAGACTCCAGTAAGGGAGCACGTAGGAGGTCATGAGTTTTCATCAGTTCTTCTAACACTGGGTCTTTTGATTGGAGCACTCAAAGCCTGTACTTTTATTCTGATATTTGAGAGCTGTGCTCTTACTGCACTTTGAAATATTTTCTGTTCTCATTAATATACAATCACATGCAGAACATTATGTTTTCCAGTCTACACCCTTCACCAAGTCCCCGGCAAAAGCCAGTTACAGTCGCTGTCCGTCAGCGTGTACTAAGATGCTGTAGAATCACTACTTGTCTTCTCTGTGTTATGCAGCCGTACAAATGACCCCCCAAGTTACACACTATACATGCTAATCCTAATGCCCCCATTCTTTTTCCCCGCCCTTATTACTCCCTTCCCACAAACCCTCCCCAGTTCCTCTCTTTTTGGTAACTGTTAGTCCACTCTCGGGTTCTCTGAGTCTGCTGCTGTCTTTTCCTTCAGTTTTTCTTTGTTATCATACTCCACACATGAGTGAAATCATTTGGTACATGTATTTCTCCTCCTTGAATATTTGACTGAGCATAATACCCTCTAGCTCCATCCACGTTATTGCAAATGATAGGATTTGTTTATTCTTATGGCTACCTACTGCACTTTTTAAACTGGATTTCATTCTTCTTCTTTGTTTGTAGTTTCGCTATGTGCTTTCACCATTGCTCTCCTGGTTATGAGCAGTAGCTTTGTGTTAATCGATATGTACCTATATCTATCTATCTGTCTGTCTATCTATTTATCAATCAATCAATCAATCAATCTTCTTTTTGTCTGCCCATCTGTCCTTGTGTACAGAACAGTTAACCATATATCCTATATCACTTTCCTACACTATGCTTCCAAAAATCTTGCAAAGTATCTAGGCTGTAGAGAGAGCACTGGGTTCACCGAGACACTTGCAGGTCGAGTCGGCCGCGTGTACATACAAAACCAGGAAATGGTTGTGCCGGGACTTGAACCCGTGTCTCTATCCTCAGTCCTCTTTCATCTCCTTCTAACTTACTGTCTGTATTTAGCCACATTCTTTGACTAAGTGCTCCCTGAAGACCACAAGTATCATTCATCTGGGCCTGTTGTCGCGAGAAAAGTAAACTTGTTCTTTGCTAACCACCATGTTTGAAGGACATCAGCGTGATCACCGCCGATAGGACGGAGGGTCAAATGAAAAGGAACACCAATTTCTAGACAGGAGCAGTTGGGAGCCAAGAGTGTATTGTGGAGTGACGTGTTTATTTGAGTGTAAAACTTCCCTCTTTAGGTAGTTATTAGATCTTCACATTCGTGAACATCATAAAACCCACTGATTTCAAAGGCCCAGATGCTTATTATTACAGCAACTCAGTTGTTGATGTGAGAGAAAATGAGAAGTATGTTGCTGCACCACTAAATCAATGGCTGGGAACGGCTGAAACCAAACAAAAAGAATTCACGGTGGCCAGATAGGGCTATTCTCTTCTGACTGTCCCAGGGGACTCAAACAGAATCCATTTGTTTGATTGTTTGTTTTTCAGTTTCACTCATGTAGCGTACTTATCCACACACCTTCGGCTTGTAGTTTGTCTGTGTCCTTGGATCTCAAGTGAGTCTCCTGTAAGTAAGCACGTAGGTATCTTGAGTTTTCATCCCTTCTTTTAACCCTGTGTCTTTTGTTTGCTGCACTCAGTGCCTGACCTTTTTTTCTGATGATTCAGAGCTGTGCACTTATTGCACTTAAAGAATTATTTTTATCATTAAGCTAAAATCACTTGAAGAACATTATGTTTACTATGCTCCCCCCTTCACCAAGTACCCATGAAAAACCTCTTCAGTCGCTGTCGATCTGCGTAGTTGGATGCTGTAGACCCCTTCACCATGTCCCTCCCAACAGACCCCGTTACAGTCGCTGTCCATCAGTGAGTAGTAAGATGCTATATGATCTCTACTAGCCTTCTCTGTGTTGTACAGCACTCCCCATGCCCCCTCGACCCCAAGCATTATACATGCTAAAACGAATGCCCCCATTCTTTCTCCTCACACTTATCCCTCCCTTCAGACCCACCCTGCCCAGTCCTTTTCCGTTTGGTAACTTTTAGTCAACTCTCGGGTTCTGTGAGTCTGCTGCTGTTTTTTTCCTTCACTTTTTCTTTGTTGTTATACTCCACACATGAGTGAAAACACTTGGTACTTGTCTTTCTCCGCCTGGCCTATTTCTCTGAACATACTACCGTCTAGCTCCATCCAGGTCATTGCAAATGGTAGTATTTGTTTTCTTCTTAAGGCTGCTTACTGCACTTTTTAAACTGGATTTCATTCTTCCTTTTTGTTTGTAGTTTAGCTATGTTATTCACCATTCAACTCCTGGTTATGAACAATAGCTTTGTGTCAATCGATATGTATCTGTATCTATCTATCTAATGGTCTGTCTGTCTATGTATGTATGTATGTATGTATGTATGTATGTACCTATGTATCTATGTATCTATCTTCCTATCATCTATCTATGATGTCTATCATCTATCAATCTATGTACCTATCTATCTATCTTTCATCTGTCATCTGTGTACCTATCTATCTATGAATCAAACATCTTTTTGTCTGCCCATCTATCCTTCTGTACAGAACAGTTAACAACATAGCCTATGTCTCTTCCCTACATTATGCTTCCAGAAATCTTGTAAGGTAACTAAGCCATAAAGAGAGCACTGTGTTCACCGATACACTTTCATGTAGAGTCAGCAGCGTGTGCTTACAAAACCAGTAAATGGAGGTGAAAGGACATGAACCTGTATCTCTGTCCTCTGTCCTCTTATACTTCCTGCTCGCTTGGTGACTTTATTTAGCCACATTCAGTGAGTAAGTGATCCCTGAAGACCACAAGTATCCTTCGTCTGGTCCGGTTGTCGACAGAAATGTGTACTTGTTTCTTTGCACACCACCATGTTTGAGGGACATCGGCGTGATCACTGCTGATAGGTGCAGGGACAAATATAAAGGAACACCTATTTCTGGACAGGAGCAGTTGGGAACAAAGAGTGTGTTGTGGAGTGAAGTGTTTATTTGAGGGTCCAAACTTCCCTCCTTAGGTGGTTATTACTTCTTTACATTCGTGAACATCATAAAAAGCAATGATTTTAAAAGCCCAGACGCATATTGTTACAGCATTTCATTTGTTGAGGTGAGAGGAAATGAGAAGGAACTTGCTGCCCCACTATATCTATGCCTGAGCACTGCTGACATCAAACAAAAAGAATTCACGGTGGCTAGATAGGGCTATTTTCTACTGACTCTCTCTGGGGACTCAAACAGAATTCATTTGTTTGTTTGTTTCTTATTTTCACTTGTATAGGTAATCTGTCCCCGCCCCTTCAGCTTGTAGTTTGTCTGTGTCCTTGGATCTCCAGTGAGACTCCAGTAAGGGAGCACGTAGGAGGTCATGAGTTTTCATCAGTTCTTCTAACACTGGGTCTTTTGATTGGAGCACTCAAAGCCTGTACTTTTATTCTGATATTTGAGAGCTGTGCTCTTACTGCACTTTGAAATATTTTCTGTTCTCATTAATATACAATCACATGCAGAACATTATGTTTTCCAGTCTACACCCTTCACCAAGTCCCCGGCAAAAGCCAGTTACAGTCGCTGTCCGTCAGCGTGTACTAAGATGCTGTAGAATCACTACTTGTCTTCTCTGTGTTATGCAGCCGTACAAATGACCCCCCAAGTTACACACTATACATGCTAATCCTAATGCCCCCATTCTTTTTCCCCGCCCTTATTACTCCCTTCCCACAAACCCTCCCCAGTTCCTCTCTTTTTGGTAACTGTTAGTCCACTCTCGGGTTCTCTGAGTCTGCTGCTGTCTTTTCCTTCAGTTTTTCTTTGTTATCATACTCCACACATGAGTGAAATCATTTGGTACATGTATTTCTCCTCCTTGAATATTTGACTGAGCATAATACCCTCTAGCTCCATCCACGTTATTGCAAATGATAGGATTTGTTTATTCTTATGGCTACCTACTGCACTTTTTAAACTGGATTTCATTCTTCTTCTTTGTTTGTAGTTTCGCTATGTGCTTTCACCATTGCTCTCCTGGTTATGAGCAGTAGCTTTGTGTTAATCGATATGTACCTATATCTATCTATCTGTCTGTCTATCTATTTATCAATCAATCAATCAATCAATCTTCTTTTTGTCTGCCCATCTGTCCTTGTGTACAGAACAGTTAACCATATATCCTATATCACTTTCCTACACTATGCTTCCAAAAATCTTGCAAAGTATCTAGGCTGTAGAGAGAGCACTGGGTTCACCGAGACACTTGCAGGTCGAGTCGGCGGCGTGTACATACAAAACCAGGAAATGGTTGTGCCGGGACTTGAACCCGTGTCTCTATCCTCTGTCCTCTTTCATCTCCTTCTAACTTACTGTCTGTATTTAGCCACATTCTTTGACTAAGTGCTCCCTGAAGACCACAAGTATCATTCATCTGGGCCTGTTGTCACGAGAAAAGTAAACTTGTTCTTTGCTAACCACCATGTTTGAAGGACATCAGCGTGATCACCGCCGATAGGACGGAGGGTCAAATGAAAAGGAACACCAATTTCTAGACAGGAGCAGTTGGGAGCCAAGAGTGTATTGTGGAGTGACGTGTTTATTTGAGTGTAAAACTTCCCTCTTTAGGTAGTTATTAGATCTTCACATTCGTGAACATCATAAAACCCACTGATTTCAAAGGCCCAGATGCTTATTATTACAGCAACTCAGTTGTTGATGTGAGAGAAAATGAGAAGTATGTTGCTGCACCACTAAATCAATGGCTGGGAACGGCTGAAACCAAACAAAAAGAATTCACGGTGGCCAGATAGGGCTATTCTCTTCTGACTGTCCCAGGGGACTCAAACAGAATCCATTTGTTTGATTGTTTGTTTTTCAGTTTCACTCGTGTAGCGTACTTATCCACACACCTTCGGCTTGTAGTTTGTCTGTGTCCTTGGATCTCAAGTGAGTCTCCTGTAAGTAAGCACGTAGGTATCTTGAGTTTTCATCCCTTCTTTTAACCCTGTGTCTTTTGTTTGCTGCACTCAGTGCCTGACCTTTTTTTCTGATGATTCAGAGCTGTGCACTTATTGCACTTAAAGAATTATTTTTATCATTAAGCTAAAATCACTTGAAGAACATTATGTTTACTATGCTCCCCCCTTCACCAAGTACCCCTGAAAAACCTCTTCAGTCGCTGTCGATCTGCGTAGTTGGATGCTGTAGACCCCTTCACCATGTCCCTCCCAACAGACCCCGTTACAGTCGCTGTCCATCAGTGAGTAGTAAGATGCTATATGATCTCTACTAGCCTTCTCTGTGTTGTACAGCACTCCCCATGCCCCCTCGACCCCAAGCATTATACATGCTAAAACGAATGCCCCCATTCTTTCTCCTCACACTTATCCCTCCCTTCAGACCCACCCTGCCCAGTCCTTTTCCGTTTGGTAACTTTTAGTCAACTCTCGGGTTCTGTGAGTCTGCTGCTGTTTTTTTCCTTCACTTTTTCTTTGTTGTTATACTCCACACATGAGTGAAAACACTTGGTACTTATCTTTCTCCGCCTGGCCTATTTCTCTGAACATACTACGGTCTAGCTCCATCCAGGTCATTGCAAATGGTAGTATTTGTTTTCTTCTTAAGGCTGCTTACTGCACTTTTTAAACTGGATTTCATTCTTCCTTTTTGTTTGTAGTTTAGCTATGTTATTCACCATTCAACTCCTGGTTATGAACAATAGCTTTGTGTCAATCGATATGTATCTGTATCTATCTATCTAATGGTCTGTCTGTCTATGTATGTATGTATGTATGTATGTATGTATGTACCTATGTATCTATGTATCTATCTTCCTATCATCTATCTATGATGTCTATCATCTATCAATCTATGTACCTATCTATCTATGAATCAAACATCTTTTTGTCTGCCCATCTATCCTTCTGTACAGAACAGTTAACAACATAGCCTATGTCTCTTCCCTACATTATGCTTCCAGAAATCTTGTAAGGTAACTAAGCCATAAAGAGAGCACTGTGTTCACTGATACACTTTCATGTAGAGTCAGCAGCGTGTGCTTACAAAACCAGTAAATGGAGGTGAAAGGACATGAACCTGTATCTCTGTCCTCTGTCCTCTTATACTTCCTGCTCGCTTGGTGACTTTATTTAGCCACATTCAGTGAGTAAGTGATCCCTGAAGACCACAAGTATCCTTCGTCTGGTCCGGTTGTCGACAGAAATGTGTACTTGTTTCTTTGCACACCACCATGTTTGAGGGACATCGGCGTGATCACTGCTGATAGGTGCAGGGACAAATATAAAGGAACACCTATTTCTGGACAGGAGCAGTTGGGAACAAAGAGTGTGTTGTGGAGTGAAGTGTTTATTTGAGGGTCCAAACTTCCCTCCTTAGGTGGTTATTACTTCTTTACATTCGTGAACATCATAAAAAGCAATGATTTTAAAAGCCCAGACGCATATTGTTACAGCATTTCATTTGTTGAGGTGAGAGGAAATGAGAAGGAACTTGCTGCCCCACTAAATCTATGCCTGAGCACTGCTGACATCAAACAAAAAGAATTTACGGTGGCTAGATAGGGCTATTTTCTACTGACTCTCTCTGGGGACTCAAACAGAATTCATTTGTTTGTTTGTTTCTTATTTTCACTTGTATAGGTAATCTGTCCCCGCCCCTTCAGCTTGTAGTTTGTCTGTGTCCTTGGATCTCCAGTGAGACTCCAGTAAGGGAGCACGTAGGAGGTCATGAGTTTTCATCAGTTCTTCTAACACTGGGTCTTTTGATTGGAGCACTCAAAGCCTGTACTTTTATTCTGATATTTGAGAGCTGTGCTCTTACTGCACTTTGAAATATTTTCTGTTCTCATTAATATACAATCACATGCAGAACATTATGTTTTCCAGTCTACACCCTTCACCAAGTCCCCGGCAAAAGCCAGTTACAGTCGCTGTCCGTCAGCGTGTACTAAGATGCTGTAGAATCACTACTTGTCTTCTCTGTGTTATGCAGCCGTACAAATGACCCCCCAAGTTACACACTATACATGCTAATCCTAATGCCCCCATTCTTTTTCCCCGCCCTTATTACTCCCTTCCCACAAACCCTCCCCAGTTCCTCTCTTTTTGGTAACTGTTAGTCCACTCTCGGGTTCTCTGAGTCTGCTGCTGTCTTTTCCTTCAGTTTTTCTTTGTTATCATACTCCACACATGAGTGAAATCATTTGGTACATGTATTTCTCCTCCTTGAATATTTGACTGAGCATAATACCCTCTAGCTCCATCCACGTTATTGCAAATGATAGGATTTGTTTATTCTTATGGCTACCTACTGCACTTTTTAAACTGGATTTCATTCTTCTTCTTTGTTTGTAGTTTCGCTATGTGCTTTCACCATTGCTCTCCTGGTTATGAGCAGTAGCTTTGTGTTAATCGATATGTACCTATATCTATCTATCTGTCTGTCTATCTATTTATCAATCAATCAATCAATCAATCTTCTTTTTGTCTGCCCATCTGTCCTTGTGTACAGAACAGTTAACCATATATCCTATATCACTTTCCTACACTATGCTTCCAAAAATCTTGCAAAGTATCTAGGCTGTAGAGAGAGCACTGGGTTCACCGAGACACTTGCAGGTCGAGTCGGCCGCGTGTACATACAAAACCAGGAAATGGTTGTGCCGGGACTTGAACCCGTGTCTCTATCCTCTGTCCTCTTTCATCTCCTTCTAACTTACTGTCTGTATTTAGCCACATTCTTTGACTAAGTGCTCCCTGAAGACCACAAGTATCATTCATCTGGGCCTGTTGTCGCGAGAAAAGTAAACTTGTTCTTTGCTAACCACCATGTTTGAAGTACATCAGCGTGATCACCGCTGATAGGACGGAGGGTCAAATGAAAAGGAACACCAATTTCTAGACAGGAGCAGTTGGGAGCCAAGAGTGCATTGTGGAGTGACGTGTTTATTTGAGTGTAAAACTTCCCTCTTTAGGTAGTTATTAGATCTTCACATTCGTGAACATCATAAAACCCACTGATTTCAAAGGCCCAGATGCTTATTATTACAGCAACTCAGTTGTTGATGTGAGAGAAAATGAGAAGTATGTTGCTGCACCACTAAATCAATGGCTGGGAACGGCTGAAACCAAACAAAAAGAATTCACGGTGGCCAGATAGGGCTATTCTCTTCTGACTGTCCCAGGGGACTCAAACAGAATCCATTTGTTTGATTGTTTGTTTTTCAGTTTCACTCGTGTAGCGTACTTATCCACACACCTTCGGCTTGTAGTTTGTCTGTGTCCTTGGATCTCAAGTGAGTCTCCTGTAAGTAAGCACGTAGGTATCTTGAGTTTTCATCCCTTCTTTTAACCCTGTGTCTTTTGTTTGCTGCACTCAGTGCCTGACCTTTTTTTCTGATGATTCAGAGCTGTGTACTTATTGCACTTAAAGAATTATTTTTATCATTAAGCTAAAATCACTTGAAGAACATTATGTTTACTATGCTCCCCCCTTCACCAAGTACCCCTGAAAAACCTCTTCAGTCGCTGTCGATCTGCGTAGTTGGATGCTGTAGACCCCTTCACCATGTCCCTCCCAACAGACCCCGTTACAGTCGCTGTCCATCAGTGAGTAGTAAGATGCTATATGATCTCTACTAGCCTTCTCTGTGTTGTACAGCACTCCCCATGCCCCCTCGACCCCAAGCATTATACATGCTAAAACTAATGCCCCCATTCTTTCTCCTCACACTTATCCCTCCCTTCAGACCCACCCTGCCCAGTCCTTTTCCCTTTGTTAACTTTTAGTCAACTCTCGGGTTCTGTGAGTCTGCTGCTGTTTTTTTCCTTCACTTTTTCTTTGTTGTTATACTCCACACATGAGTGAAAACACTTGGTACTTATCTTTCTCCGCCTGGCCTATTTCTCTGAACATACTACGGTCTAGCTCCATCCAGGTCATTGCAAATGGTAGTATTTGTTTTCTTCTTAAGGCTGCTTACTGCACATTTTAAACTGGATTTCATTCTTCCTTTTTGTTTGTAGTTTAGCTATGTTATTCACCATTCAACTCCTGGTTATGAACAATAGCTTTGTGTCAATCGATATGTATCTGTATCTATCTATCTAATGGTCTGTCTGTCTATGTATGTATGTATGTATGTATGTATGTATGTACCTATGTATCTATGTATCTATCTTCCTATCATCTATCTATGATGTCTATCATCTATCAATCTATGTACCTATCTATCTATGAATCAAACATCTTTTTGTCTGCCCATCTATCCTTCTGTACAGAACAGTTAACAACATAGCCTATGTCTCTTCCCTACATTATGCTTCCAGAAATCTTGTAAGGTAACTAAGCCATAAAGAGAGCACTGTGTTCACCGATACACTTTCATGTAGAGTCAGCAGCGTGTGCTTACAAAACCAGTAAATGGAGGTGAAAGGACATGAACCTGTATCTCTGTCCTCTGTCCTCTTATACTTCCTGCTCGCTTGGTGACTTTATTTAGCCACATTCAGTGAGTAAGTGATCCCTGAAGACCACAAGTATCCTTCGTCTGGTCCGGTTGTCGACAGAAATGTGTACTTGGTTCTTTGCACACCACCATGTTTGAGGGACATCGGCGTGATCACTGCTGATAGGTGCAGGGACAAATATAAAGGAACACCTATTTCTGGACAGGAGCAGTTGGGAACAAAGAGTGTGTTGTGGAGTGAAGTGTTTATTTGAGGGTCCAAACTTCCCTCCTTAGGTGGTTATTACTTCTTTACATTCGTGAACATCATAAAAAGCAATGATTTTAAAAGCCCAGACGCATATTGTTACAGCATTTCATTTGTTGAGGTGAGAGGAAATGAGAAGGAACTTGCTGCCCCACTAAATCTATGCCTGAGCACTGCTGACATCAAACAAAAAGAATTTACGGTGGCTAGATAGGGCTATTTTCTACTGACTCTCTCTGGGGACTCAAACAGAATTCATTTGTTTGTTTGTTTCTTATTTTCACTTGTATAGGTAATCTGTCCCCGCCCCTTCAGCTTGTAGTTTGTCTGTGTCCTTGGATCTCCAGTGAGACTCCAGTAAGGGAGCACGTAGGAGGTCATGAGTTTTCATCAGTCCTTCTAACACTGGGTCTTTTGATTGGAGCACTCAAAGCCTGTACTTTTATTCTGATATTTGAGAGCTGTGCTCTTACTGCACTTTGAAATATTTTCTGTTCTCATTAATATACAATCACATGCAGAACATTATGTTTTCCAGTCTACACCCTTCACCAAGTCCCCGGCAAAAGCCAGTTACAGTCGCTGTCCGTCAGCGTGTACTAAGATGCTGTAGAATCACTACTTGTCTTCTCTGTGTTATGCAGCCGTACAAATGACCCCCCAAGTTACACACTATACATGCTAATCCTAATGCCGCCATTCTTTTTCCCCGCCCTTATTACTCCCTTCCCACAAACCCTCCCCAGTTCCTCTCTTTTTGGTAACTGTTAGTCCACTCTCGGGTTCTCTGAGTCTGCTGCTGTCTTTTCCTTCAGTTTTTCTTTGTTATCATACTCCACACATGAGTGAAATCATTTGGTACATGTATTTCTCCTCCTTGAATATTTGACTGAGCATAATACCCTCTAGCTCCATCCACGTTATTGCAAATGATAGGATTTGTTTATTCTTATGGCTACCTACTGCACTTTTTAAACTGGATTTCATTCTTCTTCTTTGTTTGTAGTTTCGCTATGTGCTTTCACCATTGCTCTCCTGGTTATGAGCAGTAGCTTTGTGTTAATCGATATGTACCTATATCTATCTATCTGTCTGTCTATCTATTTATCAATCAATCAATCAATCAATCTTCTTTTTGTCTGCCCATCTGTCCTTGTGTACAGAACAGTTAACCATATATCCTATATCACTTTCCTACACTATGCTTCCAAAAATCTTGCAAAGTATCTAGGCTGTAGAGAGAGCACTGGGTTCACCGAGACACTTGCAGGTCGAGTCGGCCGCGTGTACATACAAAACCAGGAAATGGTTGTGCCGGGACTTGAACCCGTGTCTCTATCCTCTGTCCTCTTTCATCTCCTTCTAACTTACTGTCTGTATTTAGCCACATTCTTTGACTAAGTGCTCCCTGAAGACCACAAGTATCATTCATCTGGGCCTGTTGTCGCGAGAAAAGTAAACTTGTTCTTTGCTAACCACCATGTTTGAAGGACATCAGCGTGATCACCGCCGATAGGACGGAGGGTCAAATGAAAAGGAACACCAATTTCTAGACAGGAGCAGTTGGGAGCCAAGAGTGCATTGTGGAGTGACGTGTTTATTTGAGTGTAAAACTTCCCTCTTTAGGTAGTTATTAGATCTTCACATTCGTGAACATCATAAAACCCACTGATTTCAAAGGCCCAGATGCTTATTATTACAGCAACTCAGTTGTTGATGTGAGAGAAAATGAGAAGTATGTTGCTGCACCACTAAATCAATGGCTGGGAACGGCTGAAACCAAACAAAAAGAATTCACGGTGGCCAGATAGGGCTATTCTCTTCTGACTGTCCCAGGGGACTCAAACAGAATCCATTTGTTTGATTGTTTGTTTTTCAGTTTCACTTGTGTAGCGTACTTATCCACACACCTTCGGCTTGTAGTTTGTCTGTGTCCTTGGATCTCAAGTGAGTCTCCTGTAAGTAAGCACGTAGGTATCTTGAGTTTTCATCCCTTCTTTTAACCCTGTGTCTTTTGTTTGCTGCACTCAGTGCCTGACCTTTTTTTCTGATGATTCAGAGCTGTGCACTTATTGCACTTAAAGAATTATTTTTATCATTAAGCTAAAATCACTTGAAGAACATTATGTTTACTATGCTCCCCCCTTCACCAAGTACCCCTGAAAAACCTCTTCAGTCGCTGTCGATCTGCGTAGTTGGATGCTGTAGACCCCTTCACCATGTCCCTCCCAACAGACCCCGTTACAGTCGCTGTCCATCAGTGAGTAGTAAGATGCTATATGATCTCTACTAGCCTTCTCTGTGTTGTACAGCACTCCCCATGCCCCCTCGACCCCAAGCATTATACATGCTAAAACGAATGCCCCCATTCTTTCTCCTCACACTTATCCCTCCCTTCAGACCCACCCTGCCCAGTCCTTTTCCGTTTGGTAACTTTTAGTCAACTCTCGGGTTCTGTGAGTCTGCTGCTGTTTTTTTCCTTCACTTTTTCTTTGTTGTTATACTCCACACATGAGTGAAAACACTTGGTACTTGTCTTTCTCCGCCTGGCCTATTTCTCTGAACATACTACCGTCTAGCTCCATCCAGGTCATTGCAAATGGTAGTATTTGTTCTCTTCTTAAGGCTGCTTACTGCACTTTTTAAACTGGATTTCATTCTTCCTTTTTGTTTGTAGTTTAGCTATGTTATTCACCATTCAACTCCTGGTTATGAACAATAGCTTTGTGTCAATCGATATGTATCTGTATCTATCTATCTAATGGTCTGTCTGTCTATGTATGTATGTATGTATGTATGTATGTATGTACCTATGTATCTATGTATCTATCTTCCTATCATCTATCTATGATGTCTATCATCTATCAATCTATGTACCTATCTATCTATGAATCAAACATCTTTTTGTCTGCCCATCTATCCTTCTGTACAGAACAGTTAACAACATAGCCTATGTCTCTTCCCTACATTATGCTTCCAGAAATCTTGTAAGGTAACTAAGCCATAAAGAGAGCACTGTGTTCACCGATACACTTTCATGTAGAGTCAGCAGCGTGTGCTTACAAAACCAGTAAATGGAGGTGAAAGGACATGAACCTGTATCTCTGTCCTCTGTCCTCTTATACTTCCTGCTCGCTTGGTGACTTTATTTAGCCACATTCAGTGAGTAAGTGATCCCTGAAGACCACAAGTATCCTTCGTCTGGTCCGGTTGTCGACAGAAATGTGTACTTGGTTCTTTGCACACCACCATGTTTGAGGGACATCGGCGTGATCACTGCTGATAGGTGCAGGGACAAATATAAAGGAACACCTATTTCTGGACAGGAGCAGTTGGGAACAAAGAGTGTGTTGTGGAGTGAAGTGTTTATTTGAGGGTCCAAACTTCCCTCCTTAGGTGGTTATTACTTCTTTACATTCGTGAACATCATAAAAAGCAATGATTTTAAAAGCCCAGACGCATATTGTTACAGCATTTCATTTGTTGAGGTGAGAGGAAATGAGAAGGAACTTGCTGCCCCACTAAATCTATGCCTGAGCACTGCTGACATCAAACAAAAAGAATTTACGGTGGCTAGATAGGGCTATTTTCTACTGACTCTCTCTGGGGAGTCAAACAGAATTCATTTGTTTGTTTGTTTCTTATTTTCACTTGTATAGGTAATCTGTCCCCGCCCCTTCAGCTTGTAGTTTGTCTGTGTCCTTGGATCTCCAGTGAGACTCCAGTAAGGGAGCACGTAGGAGGTCATGAGTTTTCATCAGTCCTTCTAACACTGGGTCTTTTGATTGGAGCACTCAAAGCCTGTACTTTTATTCTGATATTTGAGAGCTGTGCTCTTACTGCACTTTGAAATATTTTCTGTTCTCATTAATATACAATCACATGCAGAACATTATGTTTTCCAGTCTACACCCTTCACCAAGTCCCCGGCAAAAGCCAGTTACAGTCGCTGTCCGTCAGCGTGTACTAAGATGCTGTAGAATCACTACTTGTCTTCTCTGTGTTATGCAGCCGTACAAATGACCCCCCAAGTTACACACTATACATGCTAATCCTAATGCCGCCATTCTTTTTCCCCGCCCTTATTACTCCCTTCCCACAAACCCTCCCCAGTTCCTCTCTTTTTGGTAACTGTTAGTCCACTCTCGGGTTCTCTGAGTCTGCTGCTGTCTTTTCCTTCAGTTTTTCTTTGTTATCATACTCCACACATGAGTGAAATCATTTGGTACATGTATTTCTCCTCCTTGAATATTTGACTGAGCATAATACCCTCTAGCTCCATCCACGTTATTGCAAATGATAGGATTTGTTTATTCTTATGGCTACCTACTGCACTTTTTAAACTGGATTTCATTCTTCTTCTTTGTTTGTAGTTTCGCTATGTGCTTTCACCATTGCTCTCCTGGTTATGAGCAGTAGCTTTGTGTTAATCGATATGTACCTATATCTATCTATCTGTCTGTCTATCTATTTATCAATCAATCAATCAATCAATCTTCTTTTTGTCTGCCCATCTGTCCTTGTGTACAGAACAGTTAACCATATATCCTATATCACTTTCCTACACTATGCTTCCAAAAATCTTGCAAAGTATCTAGGCTGTAGAGAGAGCACTGGGTTCACCGAGACACTTGCAGGTCGAGTCGGCCGCGTGTACATACAAAACCAGGAAATGGTTGTGCCGGGACTTGAACCCGTGTCTCTATCCTCTGTCCTCTTTCATCTCCTTCTAACTTACTGTCTGTATTTAGCCACATTCTTTGACTAAGTGCTCCCTGAAGACCACAAGTATCATTCATCTGGGCCTGTTGTCGCGAGAAAAGTAAACTTGTTCTTTGCTAACCACCATGTTTGAAGGACATCAGCGTGATCACCGCCGATAGGACGGAGGGTCAAATGAAAAGGAACACCAATTTCTAGACAGGAGCAGTTGGGAGCCAAGAGTGCATTGTGGAGTGACGTGTTTATTTGAGTGTAAAACTTCCCTCTTTAGGTAGTTATTAGATCTTCACATTCGTGAACATCATAAAACCCACTGATTTCAAAGGCCCAGATGCTTATTATTACAGCAACTCAGTTGTTGATGTGAGAGAAAATGAGAAGTATGTTGCTGCACCACTAAATCAATGGCTGGGAACGGCTGAAACCAAACAAAAAGAATTCACGGTGGCCAGATAGGGCTATTCTCTTCTGACTGTCCCAGGGGACTCAAACAGAATCCATTTGTTTGATTGTTTGTTTTTCAGTTTCACTTGTGTAGCGTACTTATCCACACACCTTCGGCTTGTAGTTTGTCTGTGTCCTTGGATCTCAAGTGAGTCTCCTGTAAGTAAGCACGTAGGTATCTTGAGTTTTCATCCCTTCTTTTAACCCTGTGTCTTTTGTTTGCTGCACTCAGTGCCTGACCTTTTTTTCTGATGATTCAGAGCTGTGCACTTATTGCACTTAAAGAATTATTTTTATCATTAAGCTAAAATCACTTGAAGAACATTATGTTTACTATGCTCCCCCCTTCACCAAGTACCCCTGAAAAACCTCTTCAGTCGCTGTCGATCTGCGTAGTTGGATGCTGTAGACCCCTTCACCATGTCCCTCCCAACAGACCCCGTTACAGTCGCTGTCCATCAGTGAGTAGTAAGATGCTATATGATCTCTACTAGCCTTCTCTGTGTTGTACAGCACTCCCCATGCCCCCTCGACCCCAAGCATTATACATGCTAAAACGAATGCCCCCATTCTTTCTCCTCACACTTATCCCTCCCTTCAGACCCACCCTGCCCAGTCCTTTTCCGTTTGGTAACTTTTAGTCAACTCTCGGGTTCTGTGAGTCTGCTGCTGTTTTTTTCCTTCACTTTTTCTTTGTTGTTATACTCCACACATGAGTGAAAACACTTGGTACTTGTCTTTCTCCGCCTGGCCTATTTCTCTGAACATACTACCGTCTAGCTCCATCCAGGTCATTGCAAATGGTAGTATTTGTTCTCTTCTTAAGGCTGCTTACTGCACTTTTTAAACTGGATTTCATTCTTCCTTTTTGTTTGTAGTTTAGCTATGTTATTCACCATTCAACTCCTGGTTATGAACAATAGCTTTGTGTCAATCGATATGTATCTGTATCTATCTATCTAATGGTCTGTCTGTCTATGTATGTATGTATGTATGTATGTATGTATGTACCTATGTATCTATGTATCTATCTTCCTATCATCTATCTATGATGTCTATCATCTATCAATCTATGTACCTATCTATCTATGAATCAAACATCTTTTTGTCTGCCCATCTATCCTTCTGTACAGAACAGTTAACAACATAGCCTATGTCTCTTCCCTACATTATGCTTCCAGAAATCTTGTAAGGTAACTAAGCCATAAAGAGAGCACTGTGTTCACCGATACACTTTCATGTAGAGTCAGCAGCGTGTGCTTACAAAACCAGTAAATGGAGGTGAAAGGACATGAACCTGTATCTCTGTCCTCTGTCCTCTTATACTTCCTGCTCGCTTGGTGACTTTATTTAGCCACATTCAGTGAGTAAGTGATCCCTGAAGACCACAAGTATCCTTCGTCTGGTCCGGTTGTCGACAGAAATGTGTACTTGGTTCTTTGCACACCACCATGTTTGAGGGACATCGGCGTGATCACTGCTGATAGGTGCAGGGACAAATATAAAGGAACACCTATTTCTGGACAGGAGCAGTTGGGAACAAAGAGTGTGTTGTGGAGTGAAGTGTTTATTTGAGGGTCCAAACTTCCCTCCTTAGGTGGTTATTACTTCTTTACATTCGTGAACATCATAAAAAGCAATGATTTTAAAAGCCCAGACGCATATTGTTACAGCATTTCATTTGTTGAGGTGAGAGGAAATGAGAAGGAACTTGCTGCCCCACTAAATCTATGCCTGAGCACTGCTGACATCAAACAAAAAGAATTTACGGTGGCTAGATAGGGCTATTTTCTACTGACTCTCTCTGGGGAGTCAAACAGAATTCATTTGTTTGTTTGTTTCTTATTTTCACTTGTATAGGTAATCTGTCCCCGCCCCTTCAGCTTGTAGTTTGTCTGTGTCCTTGGATCTCCAGTGAGACTCCAGTAAGGGAGCACGTAGGAGGTCATGAGTTTTCATCAGTCCTTCTAACACTGGGTCTTTTGATTGGAGCACTCAAAGCCTGTACTTTTATTCTGATATTTGAGAGCTGTGCTCTTACTGCACTTTGAAATATTTTCTGTTCTCATTAATATACAATCACATGCAGAACATTATGTTTTCCAGTCTACACCCTTCACCAAGTCCCCGGCAAAAGCCAGTTACAGTCGCTGTCCGTCAGCGTGTACTAAGATGCTGTAGAATCACTACTTGTCTTCTCTGTGTTATGCAGCCGTACAAATGACCCCCCAAGTTACACACTATACATGCTAATCCTAATGCCGCCATTCTTTTTCCCCGCCCTTATTACTCCCTTCCCACAAACCCTCCCCAGTTCCTCTCTTTTTGGTAACTGTTAGTCCACTCTCGGGTTCTCTGAGTCTGCTGCTGTCTTTTCCTTCAGTTTTTCTTTGTTATCATACTCCACACATGAGTGAAATCATTTGGTACATGTATTTCTCCTCCTTGAATATTTGACTGAGCATAATACCCTCTAGCTCCATCCACGTTATTGCAAATGATAGGATTTGTTTATTCTTATGGCTACCTACTGCACTTTTTAAACTGGATTTCATTCTTCTTCTTTGTTTGTAGTTTCGCTATGTGCTTTCACCATTGCTCTCCTGGTTATGAGCAGTAGCTTTGTGTTAATCGATATGTACCTATATCTATCTATCTGTCTGTCTATCTATTTATCAATCAATCAATCAATCAATCTTCTTTTTGTCTGCCCATCTGTCCTTGTGTACAGAACAGTTAACCATATATCCTATATCACTTTCCTACACTATGCTTCCAAAAATCTTGCAAAGTATCTAGGCTGTAGAGAGAGCACTGGGTTCACCGAGACACTTGCAGGTCGAGTCGGCCGCGTGTACATACAAAACCAGGAAATGGTTGTGCCGGGACTTGAACCCGTGTCTCTATCCTCTGTCCTCTTTCATCTCCTTCTAACTTACTGTCTGTATTTAGCCACATTCTTTGACTAAGTGCTCCCTGAAGACCACAAGTATCATTCATCTGGGCCTGTTGTCGCGAGAAAAGTAAACTTGTTCTTTGCTAACCACCATGTTTGAAGGACATCAGCGTGATCACCGCCGATAGGACGGAGGGTCAAATGAAAAGGAACACCAATTTCTAGACAGGAGCAGTTGGGAGCCAAGAGTGCATTGTGGAGTGACGTGTTTATTTGAGTGTAAAACTTCCCTCTTTAGGTAGTTATTAGATCTTCACATTCGTGAACATCATAAAACCCACTGATTTCAAAGGCCCAGATGCTTATTATTACAGCAACTCAGTTGTTGATGTGAGAGAAAATGAGAAGTATGTTGCTGCACCACTAAATCAATGGCTGGGAACGGCTGAAACCAAACAAAAAGAATTCACGGTGGCCAGATAGGGCTATTCTCTTCTGACTGTCCCAGGGGACTCAAACAGAATCCATTTGTTTGATTGTTTGTTTTTCAGTTTCACTTGTGTAGCGTACTTATCCACACACCTTCGGCTTGTAGTTTGTCTGTGTCCTTGGATCTCAAGTGAGTCTCCTGTAAGTAAGCACGTAGGTATCTTGAGTTTTCATCCCTTCTTTTAACCCTGTGTCTTTTGTTTGCTGCACTCAGTGCCTGACCTTTTTTTCTGATGATTCAGAGCTGTGCACTTATTGCACTTAAAGAATTATTTTTATCATTAAGCTAAAATCACTTGAAGAACATTATGTTTACTATGCTCCCCCCTTCACCAAGTACCCCTGAAAAACCTCTTCAGTCGCTGTCGATCTGCGTAGTTGGATGCTGTAGACCCCTTCACCATGTCCCTCCCAACAGACCCCGTTACAGTCGCTGTCCATCAGTGAGTAGTAAGATGCTATATGATCTCTACTAGCCTTCTCTGTGTTGTACAGCACTCCCCATGCCCCCTCGACCCCAAGCATTATACATGCTAAAACGAATGCCCCCATTCTTTCTCCTCACACTTATCCCTCCCTTCAGACCCACCCTGCCCAGTCCTTTTCCGTTTGGTAACTTTTAGTCAACTCTCGGGTTCTGTGAGTCTGCTGCTGTTTTTTTCCTTCACTTTTTCTTTGTTGTTATACTCCACACATGAGTGAAAACACTTGGTACTTGTCTTTCTCCGCCTGGCCTATTTCTCTGAACATACTACCGTCTAGCTCCATCCAGGTCATTGCAAATGGTAGTATTTGTTCTCTTCTTAAGGCTGCTTACTGCACTTTTTAAACTGGATTTCATTCTTCCTTTTTGTTTGTAGTTTAGCTATTTTATTCACCATTCAACTCCTGGTTATGAACAATAGCTTTGTGTCAATCGATATGTATCTGTATCTATCTATCTAATGGTCTGTCTGTCTATGTATGTATGTATGTATGTATGTATGTATGTACCTATGTATCTATGTATCTATCTTCCTATCATCTATCTATGATGTCTATCATCTATCAATCTATGTACCTATCTATCTATCTTTCATCTGTCATCTGTGTACCTATCTATCTATGAATCAAACATCTTTTTGTCTGCCCATCTATCCTTCTGTACAGAACAGTTAACAACATAGCCTATGTCTCTTCCCTACATTATGCTTCCAGAAATCTTGTAAGGTAACTAAGCCATAAAGAGAGCACTGTGTTCACCGATACACTTTCATGTAGAGTCAGCAGCGTGTGCTTACAAAACCAGTAAATGGAGGTGAAAGGACATGAACCTGTATCTCTGTCCTCTGTCCTCTTATACTTCCTGCTCGCTTGGTGACTTTATTTAGCCACATTCAGTGAGTAAGTGATCCCTGAAGACCACAAGTATCCTTCGTCTGGTCCGGTTGTCGACAGAAATGTGTACTTGGTTCTTTGCACACCACCATGTTTGAGGGACATCGGCGTGATCACTGCTGATAGGTGCAGGGACAAATATAAAGGAACACCTATTTCTGGACAGGAGCAGTTGGGAACAAAGAGTGTGTTGTGGAGTGAAGTGTTTATTTGAGGGTCCAAACTTCCCTCCTTAGGTGGTTATTACTTCTTTACATTCGTGAACATCATAAAAAGCAATGATTTTAAAAGCCCAGACGCATATTGTTACAGCATTTCATTTGTTGAGGTGAGAGGAAATGAGAAGGAACTTGCTGCCCCACTAAATCTATGCCTGAGCACTGCTGACATCAAACAAAAAGAATTTACGGTGGCTAGATAGGGCTATTTTCTACTGACTCTCTCTGGGGAGTCAAACAGAATTCATTTGTTTGTTTGTTTCTTATTTTCACTTGTATAGGTAATCTGTCCCCGCCCCTTCAGCTTGTAGTTTGTCTGTGTCCTTGGATCTCCAGTGAGACTCCAGTAAGGGAGCACGTAGGAGGTCATGAGTTTTCATCAGTCCTTCTAACACTGGGTCTTTTGATTGGAGCACTCAAAGCCTGTACTTTTATTCTGATATTTGAGAGCTGTGCTCTTACTGCACTTTGAAATATTTTCTGTTCTCATTAATATACAATCACATGCAGAACATTATGTTTTCCAGTCTACACCCTTCACCAAGTCCCCGGCAAAAGCCAGTTACAGTCGCTGTCCGTCAGCGTGTACTAAGATGCTGTAGAATCACTACTTGTCTTCTCTGTGTTATGCAGCCGTACAAATGACCCCCCAAGTTACACACTATACATGCTAATCCTAATGCCGCCATTCTTTTTCCCCGCCCTTATTACTCCCTTCCCACAAACCCTCCCCAGTTCCTCTCTTTTTGGTAACTGTTAGTCCACTCTCGGGTTCTCTGAGTCTGCTGCTGTCTTTTCCTTCAGTTTTTCTTTGTTATCGTACTCCACACATGAGTGAAATCATTTGGTACATGTATTTCTCCTCCTTGAATATTTGACTGAGCATAATACCCTCTAGCTCCATCCACGTTATTGCAAATGATAGGATTTGTTTATTCTTATGGCTACCTACTGCACTTTTTAAACTGGATTTCATTCTTCTTCTTTGTTTGTAGTTTCGCTATGTGCTTTCACCATTGCTCTCCTGGTTATGAGCAGTAGCTTTGTGTTAATCGATATGTACCTATATCTATCTATCTGTCTGTCTATCTATTTATCAATCAATCAATCAATCAATCTTCTTTTTGTCTGCCCATCTGTCCTTGTGTACAGAACAGTTAACCATATATCCTATATCACTTTCCTACACTATGCTTCCAAAAATCTTGCAAAGTATCTAGGCTGTAGAGAGAGCACTGGGTTCACCGAGACACTTGCAGGTCGAGTCGGCCGCGTGTACATACAAAACCAGGAAATGGTTGTGCCGGGACTTGAACCCGTGTCTCTATCCTCTGTCCTCTTTCATCTCCTTCTAACTTACTGTCTGTATTTAGCCACATTCTTTGACTAAGTGCTCCCTGAAGACCACAAGTATCATTCATCTGGGCCTGTTGTCGCGAGAAAAGTAAACTTGTTCTTTGCTAACCACCATGTTTGAAGGACATCAGCGTGATCACCGCCGATAGGACGGAGGGTCAAATGAAAAGGAACACCAATTTCTAGACAGGAGCAGTTGGGAGCCAAGAGTGCATTGTGGAGTGACGTGTTTATTTGAGTGTAAAACTTCCCTCTTTAGGTAGTTATTAGATCTTCACATTCGTGAACATCATAAAACCCACTGATTTCAAAGGCCCAGATGCTTATTATTACAGCAACTCAGTTGTTGATGTGAGAGAAAATGAGAAGTATGTTGCTGCACCACTAAATCAATGGCTGGGAACGGCTGAAACCAAACAAAAAGAATTCACGGTGGCCAGATAGGGCTATTCTCTTCTGACTGTCCCAGGGGACTCAAACAGAATCCATTTGTTTGATTGTTTGTTTTTCAGTTTCACTTGTGTAGCGTACTTATCCACACACCTTCGGCTTGTAGTTTGTCTGTGTCCTTGGATCTCAAGTGAGTCTCCTGTAAGTAAGCACGTAGGTATCTTGAGTTTTCATCCCTTCTTTTAACCCTGTGTCTTTTGTTTGCTGCACTCAGTGCCTGACCTTTTTTTCTGATGATTCAGAGCTGTGCACTTATTGCACTTAAAGAATTATTTTTATCATTAAGCTAAAATCACTTGAAGAACATTATGTTTACTATGCTCCCCCCTTCACCAAGTACCCCTGAAAAACCTCTTCAGTCGCTGTCGATCTGCGTAGTTGGATGCTGTAGACCCCTTCACCATGTCCCTCCCAACAGACCCCGTTACAGTCGCTGTCCATCAGTGAGTAGTAAGATGCTATATGATCTCTACTAGCCTTCTCTGTGTTGTACAGCACTCCCCATGCCCCCTCGACCCCAAGCATTATACATGCTAAAACGAATGCCCCCATTCTTTCTCCTCACACTTATCCCTCCCTTCAGACCCACCCTGCCCAGTCCTTTTCCCTTTGGTAACTTTTAGTCAACTCTCGGGTTCTGTGAGTCTGCTGCTGTTTTTTTCCTTCACTTTTTCTTTGTTGTTATACTCCACACATGAGTGAAAACACTTGGTACTTGTCTTTCTCCGCCTGGCCTATTTCTCTGAACATACTACCGTCTAGCTCCATCCAGGTCATTGCAAATGGTAGTATTTGTTCTCTTCTTAAGGCTGCTTACTGCACTTTTTAAACTGGATTTCATTCTTCCTTTTTGTTTGTAGTTTAGCTATTTTATTCACCATTCAACTCCTGGTTATGAACAATAGCTTTGTGTCAATCGATATGTATCTGTATCTATCTATCTAATGGTCTGTCTGTCTATGTATGTATGTATGTATGTATGTATGTATGTACCTATGTATCTATGTATCTATCTTCCTATCATCTATCTATGATGTCTATCATCTATCAATCTATGTACCTATCTATCTATCTTTCATCTGTCATCTGTGTACCTATCTATCTATGAATCAAACATCTTTTTGTCTGCCCATCTATCCTTCTGTACAGAACAGTTAACAACATAGCCTATGTCTCTTCCCTACATTATGCTTCCAGAAATCTTGTAAGGTAACTAAGCCATAAAGAGAGCACTGTGTTCACCGATACACTTTCATGTAGAGTCAGCAGCGTGTGCTTACAAAACCAGTAAATGGAGGTGAAAGGACATGAACCTGTATCTCTGTCCTCTGTCCTCTTATACTTCCTGCTCGCTTGGTGACTTTATTTAGCCACATTCAGTGAGTAAGTGATCCCTGAAGACCACAAGTATCCTTCGTCTGGTCCGGTTGTCGACAGAAATGTGTACTTGGTTCTTTGCACACCACCATGTTTGAGGGACATCGGCGTGATCACTGCTGATAGGTGCAGGGACAAATATAAAGGAACACCTATTTCTGGACAGGAGCAGTTGGGAACAAAGAGTGTGTTGTGGAGTGAAGTGTTTATTTGAGGGTCCAAACTTCCCTCCTTAGGTGGTTATTACTTCTTTACATTCGTGAACATCATAAAAAGCAATGATTTTAAAAGCCCAGACGCATATTGTTACAGCATTTCATTTGTTGAGGTGAGAGTAAATGAGAAGGAACTTGCTGCCCCACTAAATCTATGCCTGAGCACTGCTGACATCAAACAAAAAGAATTTACGGTGGCTAGATAGGGCTATTTTCTACTGACTCTCTCTGGGGACTCAAACAGAATTCATTTGTTTGTTTGTTTCTTATTTTCACTTGTATAGGTAATCTGTCCCCGCCCCTTCAGCTTGTAGTTTGTCTGTGTCCTTGGATCTCCAGTGAGACTCCAGTAAGGGAGCACGTAGGAGGTCATGAGTTTTCATCAGTTCTTCTAACACTGGGTCTTTTGATTGGAGCACTCAAAGCCTGTACTTTTATTCTGATATTTGAGAGCTGTGCTCTTACTGCACTTTGAAATATTTTCTGTTCTCATTAATATACAATCACATGCAGAACATTATGTTTTCCAGTCTACACCCTTCACCAAGTCCCCGGCAAAAGCCAGTTACAGTCGCTGTCCGTCAGCGTGTACTAAGATGCTGTAGAATCACTACTTGTCTTCTCTGTGTTATGCAGCCGTACAAATGACCCCCCAAGTTACACACTATACATGCTAATCCTAATGCCCCCATTCTTTTTCCCCGCCCTTATTACTCCCTTCCAACAAACCCTCCCCAGTTCCTCTCTTTTTGGTAACTGTTAGTCCACTCTCGGGTTCTCTGAGTCTGCTGCTGTCTTTTCCTTCAGTTTTTCTTTGTTATCATACTCCACACATGAGTGAAATCATTTGGTACATGTATTTCTCCTCCTTGAATATTTGACTGAGCATAATACCCTCTAGCTCCATCCACGTTATTGCAAATGATAGGATTTGTTTATTCTTATGGCTACCTACTGCACTTTTTAAACTGGATTTCATTCTTCTTCTTTGTTTGTAGTTTCGCTATGTGCTTTCACCATTGCTCTCCTGGTTATGAGCAGTAGCTTTGTGTTAATCGATATGTACCTATATCTATCTATCTGTCTGTCTATCTATTTATCAATCAATCAATCAATCAATCTTCTTTTTGTCTGCCCATCTGTCCTTGTGTACAGAACAGTTAACCATATATCCTATATCACTTTCCTACACTATGCTTCCAAAAATCTTGCAAAGTATCTAGGCTGTAGAGAGAGCACTGGGTTCACCGAGACACTTGCAGGTCGAGTCGGCCGCGTGTACATACAAAACCAGGAAATGGTTGTGCCGGGACTTGAACCCGTGTCTCTATCCTCTGTCCTCTTTCATCTCCTTCTAACTTACTGTCTGTATTTAGCCACATTCTTTGACTAAGTGCTCCCTGAAGACCACAAGTATCATTCATCTGGGCCTGTTGTCGCGAGAAAAGTAAACTTGTTCTTTGCTAACCACCATGTTTGAAGGACATCAGCGTGATCACCGCCGATAGGACGGAGGGTCAAATGAAAAGGAACACCAATTTCTAGACAGGAGCAGTTGGGAGCCAAGAGTGTATTGTGGAGTGACGTGTTTATTTGAGTGTAAAACTTCCCTCTTTAGGTAGTTATTAGATCTTCACATTCGTGAACATCATAAAACCCACTGATTTCAAAGGCCCAGATGCTTATTATTACAGCAACTCAGTTGTTGATGTGAGAGAAAATGAGAAGTATGTTGCTGCACCACTAAATCAATGGCTGGGAACGGCTGAAACCAAACAAAAAGAATTCACGGTGGCCAGATAGGGCTATTCTCTTCTGACTGTCCCAGGGGACTCAAACAGAATCCATTTGTTTGATTGTTTGTTTTTCAGTTTCACTCGTGTAGCGTACTTATCCACACACCTTCGGCTTGTAGTTTGTCTGTGTCCTTGGATCTCAAGTGAGTCTCCTGTAAGTAAGCACGTAGGTATCTTGAGTTTTCATCCCTTCTTTTAACCCTGTGTCTTTTGTTTGCTGCACTCAGTGCCTGACCTTTTTTTCTGATGATTCAGAGCTGTGCACTTATTGCACTTAAAGAATTATTTTTATCATTAAGCTAAAATCACTTGAAGAACATTATGTTTACTATGCTCCCCCCTTCACCAAGTACCCCTGAAAAACCTCTTCAGTCGCTGTCGATCTGCGTAGTTGGATGCTGTAGACCCCTTCACCATGTCCCTCCCAACAGACCCCGTTACAGTCGCTGTCCATCAGTGAGTAGTAAGATGCTATATGATCTCTACTAGCCTTCTCTGTGTTGTACAGCACTCCCCATGCCCCCTCGACCCCAAGCATTATACATGCTAAAACTAATGCCCCCATTCTTTCTCCTCACACTTATCCCTCCCTTCAGACCCACCCTGCCCAGTCCTTTTCCGTTTGGTAACTTTTAGTCAACTCTCGGGTTCTGTGAGTCTGCTGCTGTTTTTTTCCTTCACTTTTTCTTTGTTGTTATACTCCACACATGAGTGAAAACACTTGGTACTTGTCTTTCTCCGCCTGGCCTATTTCTCTGAACATACTACTGTCTAGCTCCATCCAGGTCATTGCAAATGGTAGTATTTGTTTTCTTCTTAAGGCTGCTTACTGCACTTTTTAAACTGGATTTCATTCTTCCTTTTTGTTTGTAGTTTAGCTATGTTATTCACCATTCAACTCCTGGTTATGAACAATAGCTTTGTGTCAATCGATATGTATCTGTATCTATCTATCTAATGGTCTGTCTGTCTGTGTATGTATGTATGTATGTATGTACCTATGTATCTATGTATCTATCTTCCTATCATCTATCTATGATGTCTATCATCTATCAATCTATGTACCTATCTATCTATCTTTCATCTGTCATCTGTGTACCTATCTATCTATGAATCAAACATCTTTTTGTCTGCCCAAATATCCTTCTGTACAGAACAGTTAACAACATAGCCTATGTCTCTTCCCTACATTATGCTTCCAGAAATCTTGTAAGGTAACTAAGCCATAAAGAGAGCACTGTGTTCACCGATACACTTTCATGTAGAGTCAGCAGCGTGTGCTTACAAAACCAGTAAATGGAGGTGAAAGGACATGAACCTGTATCTCTGTCCTCTGTCCTCTTATACTTCCTGCTCGCTTGGTGACTTTATTTAGCCACATTCAGTGAGTAAGTGATCCCTGAAGACCACAAGTATCCTTCGTCTGGTCCGGTTGTCGACAGAAATGTGTACTTGGTTCTTTGCACACCACCATGTTTGAGGGACATCGGCGTGATCACTGCTGATAGGTGCAGGGACAAATATAAAGGAACACCTATTTCTGGACAGGAGCAGTTGGGAACAAAGAGTGTGTTGTGGAGTGAAGTGTTTATTTGAGGGTCCAAACTTCCCTCCTTAGGTGGTTATTACTTCTTTACATTCGTGAACATCATAAAAAGCAATGATTTTAAAAGCCCAGACGCATATTGTTACAGCATTTCATTTGTTGAGGTGAGAGGAAATGAGAAGGAACTTGCTGCCCCACTAAATCTATGCCTGAGCACTGCTGACATCAAACAAAAAGAATTTACGGTGGCTAGATAGGGCTATTTTCTACTGACTCTCTCTGGGGACTCAAACAGAATTCATTTGTTTGTTTGTTTCTTATTTTCACTTGTATAGGTAATCTGTCCCCGCCCCTTCAGCTTGTAGTTTGTCTGTGTCCTTGGATCTCCAGTGAGACTCCAGTAAGGGAGCACGTAGGAGGTCATGAGTTTTCATCAGTTCTTCTAACACTGGGTCTTTTGATTGGAGCACTCAAAGCCTGTACTTTTATTCTGATATTTGAGAGCTGTGCTCTTACTGCACTTTGAAATATTTTCTGTTCTCATTAATATACAATCACATGCAGAACATTATGTTTTCCAGTCTACACCCTTCACCAAGTCCCCGGCAAAAGCCAGTTACAGTCGCTGTCCGTCAGCGTGTACTAAGATGCTGTAGAATCACTACTTGTCTTCTCTGTGTTATGCAGCCGTACAAATGACCCCCCAAGTTACACACTATACATGCTAATCCTAATGCCCCCATTCTTTTTCCCCGCCCTTATTACTCCCTTCCAACAAACCCTCCCCAGTTCCTCTCTTTTTGGTAACTGTTAGTCCACTCTCGGGTTCTCTGAGTCTGCTGCTGTCTTTTCCTTCAGTTTTTCTTTGTTATCATACTCCACACATGAGTGAAATCATTTGGTACATGTATTTCTCCTCCTTGAATATTTGACTGAGCATAATACCCTCTAGCTCCATCCACGTTATTGCAAATGATAGGATTTGTTTATTCTTATGGCTACCTACTGCACTTTTTAAACTGGATTTCATTCTTCTTCTTTGTTTGTAGTTTCGCTATGTGCTTTCACCATTGCTCTCCTGGTTATGAGCAGTAGCTTTGTGTTAATCGATATGTACCTATATCTATCTATCTGTCTGTCTATCTATTTATCAATCAATCAATCAATCAATCTTCTTTTTGTCTGCCCATCTGTCCTTGTGTACAGAACAGTTAACCATATATCCTATATCACTTTCCTACACTATGCTTCCAAAAATCTTGCAAAGTATCTAGGCTGTAGAGAGAGCACTGGGTTCACCGAGACACTTGCAGGTCGAGTCGGCCGCGTGTACATACAAAACCAGGAAATGGTTGTGCCGGGACTTGAACCCGTGTCTCTATCCTCTGTCCTCTTTCATCTCCTTCTAACTTACTGTCTGTATTTAGCCACATTCTTTGACTAAGTGCTCCCTGAAGACCACAAGTATCATTCATCTGGGCCTGTTGTCGCGAGAAAAGTAAACTTGTTCTTTGCTAACCACCATGTTTGAAGGACATCAGCGTGATCACCGCCGATAGGACGGAGGGTCAAATGAAAAGGAACACCAATTTCTAGACAGGAGCAGTTGGGAGCCAAGAGTGTATTGTGGAGTGACGTGTTTATTTGAGTGTAAAACTTCCCTCTTTAGGTAGTTATTAGATCTTCACATTCGTGAACATCATAAAACCCACTGATTTCAAAGGCCCAGATGCTTATTATTACAGCAACTCAGTTGTTGATGTGAGAGAAAATGAGAAGTATGTTGCTGCACCACTAAATCAATGGCTGGGAACGGCTGAAACCAAACAAAAAGAATTCACGGTGGCCAGATAGGGCTATTCTCTTCTGACTGTCCCAGGGGACTCAAACAGAATCCATTTGTTTGATTGTTTGTTTTTCAGTTTCACTCGTGTAGCGTACTTATCCACACACCTTCGGCTTGTAGTTTGTCTGTGTCCTTGGATCTCAAGTGAGTCTCCTGTAAGTAAGCACGTAGGTATCTTGAGTTTTCATCCCTTCTTTTAACCCTGTGTCTTTTGTTTGCTGCACTCAGTGCCTGACCTTTTTTTCTGATGATTCAGAGCTGTGCACTTATTGCACTTAAAGAATTATTTTTATCATTAAGCTAAAATCACTTGAAGAACATTATGTTTACTATGCTCCCCCCTTCACCAAGTACCCCTGAAAAACCTCTTCAGTCGCTGTCGATCTGCGTAGTTGGATGCTGTAGACCCCTTCACCATGTCCCTCCCAACAGACCCCGTTACAGTCGCTGTCCATCAGTGAGTAGTAAGATGCTATATGATCTCTACTAGCCTTCTCTGTGTTGTACAGCACTCCCCATGCCCCCTCGACCCCAAGCATTATACATGCTAAAACTAATGCCCCCATTCTTTCTCCTCACACTTATCCCTCCCTTCAGACCCACCCTGCCCAGTCCTTTTCCGTTTGGTAACTTTTAGTCAACTCTCGGGTTCTGTGAGTCTGCTGCTGTTTTTTTCCTTCACTTTTTCTTTGTTGTTATACTCCACACATGAGTGAAAACACTTGGTACTTGTCTTTCTCCGCCTGGCCTATTTCTCTGAACATACTACTGTCTAGCTCCATCCAGGTCATTGCAAATGGTAGTATTTGTTTTCTTCTTAAGGCTGCTTACTGCACTTTTTAAACTGGATTTCATTCTTCCTTTTTGTTTGTAGTTTAGCTATGTTATTCACCATTCAACTCCTGGTTATGAACAATAGCTTTGTGTCAATCGATATGTATCTGTATCTATCTATCTAATGGTCTGTCTGTCTGTGTATGTATGTATGTATGTATGTACCTATGTATCTATGTATCTATCTTCCTATCATCTATCTATGATGTCTATCATCTATCAATCTATGTACCTATCTATCTATCTTTCATCTGTCATCTGTGTACCTATCTATCTATGAATCAAACATCTTTTTGTCTGCCCAAATATCCTTCTGTACAGAACAGTTAACAACATAGCCTATGTCTCTTCCCTACATTATGCTTCCAGAAATCTTGTAAGGTAACTAAGCCATAAAGAGAGCACTGTGTTCACCGATACACTTTCATGTAGAGTCAGCAGCGTGTGCTTACAAAACCAGTAAATGGAGGTGAAAGGACATGAACCTGTATCTCTGTCCTCTGTCCTCTTATACTTCCTGCTCGCTTGGTGACTTTATTTAGCCACATTCAGTGAGTAAGTGATCCCTGAAGACCACAAGTATCCTTCGTCTGGTCCGGTTGTCGACAGAAATGTGTACTTGGTTCTTTGCACACCACCATGTTTGAGGGACATCGGCGTGATCACTGCTGATAGGTGCAGGGACAAATATAAAGGAACACCTATTTCTGGACAGGAGCAGTTGGGAACAAAGAGTGTGTTGTGGAGTGAAGTGTTTATTTGAGGGTCCAAACTTCCCTCCTTAGGTGGTTATTACTTCTTTACATTCGTGAACATCATAAAAAGCAATGATTTTAAAAGCCCAGACGCATATTGTTACAGCATTTCATTTGTTGAGGTGAGAGGAAATGAGAAGGAACTTGCTGCCCCACTAAATCTATGCCTGAGCACTGCTGACATCAAACAAAAAGAATTTACGGTGGCTAGATAGGGCTATTTTCTACTGACTCTCTCTGGGGACTCAAACAGAATTCATTTGTTTGTTTGTTTCTTATTTTCACTTGTATAGGTAATCTGTCCCCGCCCCTTCAGCTTGTAGTTTGTCTGTGTCCTTGGATCTCCAGTGAGACTCCAGTAAGGGAGCACGTAGGAGGTCATGAGTTTTCATCAGTTCTTCTAACACTGGGTCTTTTGATTGGAGCACTCAAAGCCTGTACTTTTATTCTGATATTTGAGAGCTGTGCTCTTACTGCACTTTGAAATATTTTCTGTTCTCATTAATATACAATCACATGCAGAACATTATGTTTTCCAGTCTACACCCTTCACCAAGTCCCCGGCAAAAGCCAGTTACAGTCGCTGTCCGTCAGCGTGTACTAAGATGCTGTAGAATCACTACTTGTCTTCTCTGTGTTATGCAGCCGTACAAATGACCCCCCAAGTTACACACTATACATGCTAATCCTAATGCCCCCATTCTTTTTCCCCGCCCTTATTACTCCCTTCCCACAAACCCTCCCCAGTTCCTCTCTTTTTGGTAACTGTTAGTCCACTCTCGGGTTCTCTGAGTCTGCTGCTGTCTTTTCCTTCAGTTTTTCTTTGTTATCATACTCCACACATGAGTGAAATCATTTGGTACATGTATTTCTCCTCCTTGAATATTTGACTGAGCATAATACCCTCTAGCTCCATCCACGTTATTGCAAATGATAGGATTTGTTTATTCTTATGGCTACCTACTGCACTTTTTAAACTGGATTTCATTCTTCTTCTTTGTTTGTAGTTTCGCTATGTGCTTTCACCATTGCTCTCCTGGTTATGAGCAGTAGCTTTGTGTTAATCGATATGTACCTATATCTATCTATCTGTCTGTCTATCTATTTATCAATCAATCAATCAATCAATCTTCTTTTTGTCTGCCCATCTGTCCTTGTGTACAGAACAGTTAACCATATATCCTATATCACTTTCCTACACTATGCTTCCAAAAATCTTGCAAAGTATCTAGGCTGTAGAGAGAGCACTGGGTTCACCGAGACACTTGCAGGTCGAGTCGGCCGCGTGTACATACAAAACCAGGAAATGGTTGTGCCGGGACTTGAACCCGTGTCTCTATCCTCTGTCCTCTTTCATCTCCTTCTAACTTACTGTCTGTATTTAGCCACATTCTTTGACTAAGTGCTCCCTGAAGACCACAAGTATCATTCATCTGGGCCTGTTGTCGCGAGAAAAGTAAACTTGTTCTTTGCTAACCACCATGTTTGAAGGACATCAGCGTGATCACCGCCGATAGGACGGAGGGTCAAATGAAAAGGAACACCAATTTCTAGACAGGAGCAGTTGGGAGCCAAGAGTGTATTGTGGAGTGACGTGTTTATTTGAGTGTAAAACTTCCCTCTTTAGGTAGTTATTAGATCTTCACATTCGTGAACATCATAAAACCCACTGATTTCAAAGGCCCAGATGCTTATTATTACAGCAACTCAGTTGTTGATGTGAGAGAAAATGAGAAGTATGTTGCTGCACCACTAAATCAATGGCTGGGAACGGCTGAAACCAAACAAAAAGAATTCACGGTGGCCAGATAGGGCTATTCTCTTCTGACTGTCCCAGGGGACTCAAACAGAATCCATTTGTTTGATTGTTTGTTTTTCAGTTTCACTCGTGTAGCGTACTTATTCACACACCTTCGGCTTGTAGTTTGTCTGTGTCCTTGGATCTCAAGTGAGTCTCCTGTAAGTAAGCACGTAGGTATCTTGAGTTTTCATCCCTTCTTTTAACCCTGTGTCTTTTGTTTGCTGCACTCAGTGCCTGACCTTTTTTTCTGATGATTCAGAGCTGTGCACTTATTGCACTTAAAGAATTATTTTTATCATTAAGCTAAAATCACTTGAAGAACATTATGTTTACTATGCTCCCCCCTTCACCAAGTACCCCTGAAAAACCTCTTCAGTCGCTGTCGATCTGCGTAGTTGGATGCTGTAGACCCCTTCACCATGTCCCTCCCAACAGACCCCGTTACAGTCGCTGTCCATCAGTGAGTAGTAAGATGCTATATGATCTCTACTAGCCTTCTCTGTGTTGTACAGCACTCCCCATGCCCCCTCGACCCCAAGCATTATACATGCTAAAACGAATGCCCCCATTCTTTCTCCTCACACTTATCCCTCCCTTCAGACCCACCCTGCCCAGTCCTTTTCCCTTTGGTAACTTTTAGTCAACTCTCGGGTTCTGTGAGTCTGCTGCTGTTTTTTTCCTTCACTTTTTCTTTGTTGTTATACTCCACACATGAGTGAAAACACTTGGTACTTATCTTTCTCCGCCTGGCCTATTTCTCTGAACATACTACGGTCTAGCTCCATCCAGGTCATTGCAAATGGTAGTATTTGTTTTCTTCTTAAGGCTGCTTACTGCACTTTTTAAACTGGATTTCATTCTTCCTTTTTGTTTGTAGTTTAGCTATGTTATTCACCATTCAACTCCTGGTTATGAACAATAGCTTTGTGTCAATCGATATGTATCTGTATCTATCTATCTAATGGTCTGTCTGTCTATGTATGTATGTATGTATGTATGTATGTATGTACCTATGTATCTATGTATCTATCTTCCTATCATCTATTTATGATGTCTATCATCTATCAATCTATGTACCTATCTATCTATGAATCAAACATCTTTTTGTCTGCCCATCTATCCTTCTGTACAGAACAGTTAACAACATAGCCTATGTCTCTTCCCTACATTATGCTTCCAGAAATCTTGTAAGGTAACTAAGCCATAAAGAGAGCACTGTGTTCACTGATACACTTTCATGTAGAGTCAGCAGCGTGTGCTTACAAAACCAGTAAATGGAGGTGAAAGGACATGAACCTGTATCTCTGTCCTCTGTCCTCTTATACTTCCTGCTCGCTTGGTGACTTTATTTAGCCACATTCAGTGAGTAAGTGATCCCTGAAGACCACAAGTATCCTTCGTCTGGTCCGGTTGTCGACAGAAATGTGTACTTGTTTCTTTGCACACCACCATGTTTGAGGGACATCGGCGTGATCACTGCTGATAGGTGCAGGGACAAATATAAAGGAACACCTATTTCTGGACAGGAGCAGTTGGGAACAAAGAGTGTGTTGTGGAGTGAAGTGTTTATTTGAGGGTCCAAACTTCCCTCCTTAGGTGGTTATTACTTCTTTACATTCGTGAACATCATAAAAAGCAATGATTTTAAAAGCCCAGACGCATATTGTTACAGCATTTCATTTGTTGAGGTGAGAGGAAATGAGAAGGAACTTGCTGCCCCACTAAATCTATGCCTGAGCACTGCTGACATCAAACAAAAAGAATTTACGGTGGCTAGATAGGGCTATTTTCTACTGACTCTCTCTGGGGACTCAAACAGAATTCATTTGTTTGTTTGTTTCTTATTTTCACTTGTATAGGTAATCTGTCCCCGCCCCTTCAGCTTGTAGTTTGTCTGTGTCCTTGGATCTCCAGTGAGACTCCAGTAAGGGAGCACGTAGGAGGTCATGAGTTTTCATCAGTTCTTCTAACACTGGGTCTTTTGATTGGAGCACTCAAAGCCTGTACTTTTATTCTGATATTTGAGAGCTGTGCTCTTACTGCACTTTGAAATATTTTCTGTTCTCATTAATATACAATCACATGCAGAACATTATGTTTTCCAGTCTACACCCTTCACCAAGTCCCCGGCAAAAGCCAGTTACAGTCGCTGTCCGTCAGCGTGTACTAAGATGCTGTAGAATCACTACTTGTCTTCTCTGTGTTATGCAGCCGTACAAATGACCCCCCAAGTTACACACTATACATGCTAATCCTAATGCCCCCATTCTTTTTCCCCGCCCTTATTACTCCCTTCCCACAAACCCTCCCCAGTTCCTCTCTTTTTGGTAACTGTTAGTCCACTCTCGGGTTCTCTGAGTCTGCTGCTGTCTTTTCCTTCAGTTTTTCTTTGTTATCATACTCCACACATGAGTGAAATCATTTGGTACATGTATTTCTCCTCCTTGAATATTTGACTGAGCATAATACCCTCTAGCTCCATCCACGTTATTGCAAATGATAGGATTTGTTTATTCTTATGGCTACCTACTGCACTTTTTAAACTGGATTTCATTCTTCTTCTTTGTTTGTAGTTTCGCTATGTGCTTTCACCATTGCTCTCCTGGTTATGAGCAGTAGCTTTGTGTTAATCGATATGTACCTATATCTATCTATCTGTCTGTCTATCTATTTATCAATCAATCAATCAATCAATCTTCTTTTTGTCTGCCCATCTGTCCTTGTGTACAGAACAGTTAACCATATATCCTATATCACTTTCCTACACTATGCTTCCAAAAATCTTGCAAAGTATCTAGGCTGTAGAGAGAGCACTGGGTTCACCGAGACACTTGCAGGTCGAGTCGGCCGCGTGTACATACAAAACCAGGAAATGGTTGTGCCGGGACTTGAACCCGTGTCTCTATCCTCTGTCCTCTTTCATCTCCTTCTAACTTACTGTCTGTATTTAGCCACATTCTTTGACTAAGTGCTCCCTGAAGACCACAAGTATCATTCATCTGGGCCTGTTGTCGCGAGAAAAGTAAACTTGTTCTTTGCTAACCACCATGTTTGAAGGACATCAGCGTGATCACCGCCGATAGGACGGAGGGTCAAATGAAAAGGAACACCAATTTCTAGACAGGAGCAGTTGGGAGCCAAGAGTGCATTGTGGAGTGACGTGTTTATTTGAGTGTAAAACTTCCCTCTTTAGGTAGTTATTAGATCTTCACATTCGTGAACATCATAAAACCCACTGATTTCAAAGGCCCAGATGCTTATTATTACAGCAACTCAGTTGTTGATGTGAGAGAAAATGAGAAGTATGTTGCTGCACCACTAAATCAATGGCTGGGAACGGCTGAAACCAAACAAAAAGAATTCACGGTGGCCAGATAGGGCTATTCTCTTCTGACTGTCCCAGGGGACTCAAACAGAATCCATTTGTTTGATTGTTTGTTTTTCAGTTTCACTTGTGTAGCGTACTTATCCACACACCTTCGGCTTGTAGTTTGTCTGTGTCCTTGGATCTCAAGTGAGTCTCCTGTAAGTAAGCACGTAGGTATCTTGAGTTTTCATCCCTTCTTTTAACCCTGTGTCTTTTGTTTGCTGCACTCAGTGCCTGACCTTTTTTTCTGATGATTCAGAGCTGTGCACTTATTGCACTTAAAGAATTATTTTTATCATTAAGCTAAAATCACTTGAAGAACATTATGTTTACTATGCTCCCCCCTTCACCAAGTACCCCTGAAAAACCTCTTCAGTCGCTGTCGATCTGCGTAGTTGGATGCTGTAGACCCCTTCACCATGTCCCTCCCAACAGACCCCGTTACAGTCGCTGTCCATCAGTGAGTAGTAAGATGCTATATGATCTCTACTAGCCTTCTCTGTGTTGTACAGCACTCCCCATGCCCCCTCGACCCCAAGCATTATACATGCTAAAACGAATGCCCCCATTCTTTCTCCTCACACTTATCCCTCCCTTCAGACCCACCCTGCCCAGTCCTTTTCCCTTTGGTAACTTTTAGTCAACTCTCGGGTTCTGTGAGTCTGCTGCTGTTTTTTTCCTTCACTTTTTCTTTGTTGTTATACTCCACACATGAGTGAAAACACTTGGTACTTGTCTTTCTCCGCCTGGCCTATTTCTCTGAACATACTACCGTCTAGCTCCATCCAGGTCATTGCAAATGGTAGTATTTGTTCTCTTCTTAAGGCTGCTTACTGCACTTTTTAAACTGGATTTCATTCTTCCTTTTTGTTTGTAGTTTAGCTATGTTATTCACCATTCAACTCCTGGTTATGAACAATAGCTTTGTGTCAATCGATATGTATCTGTATCTATCTATCTAATGGTCTGTCTGTCTATGTATGTATGTATGTATGTATGTATGTATGTACCTATGTATCTATGTATCTATCTTCCTATCATCTATCTATGATGTCTATCATCTATCAATCTATGTACCTATCTATCTATGAATCAAACATCTTTTTGTCTGCCCATCTATCCTTCTGTACAGAACAGTTAACAACATAGCCTATGTCTCTTCCCTACATTATGCTTCCAGAAATCTTGTAAGGTAACTAAGCCATAAAGAGAGCACTGTGTTCACCGATACACTTTCATGTAGAGTCAGCAGCGTGTGCTTACAAAACCAGTAAATGGAGGTGAAAGGACATGAACCTGTATCTCTGTCCTCTGTCCTCTTATACTTCCTGCTCGCTTGGTGACTTTATTTAGCCACATTCAGTGAGTAAGTGATCCCTGAAGACCACAAGTATCCTTCGTCTGGTCCGGTTGTCGACAGAAATGTGTACTTGGTTCTTTGCACACCACCATGTTTGAGGGACATCGGCGTGATCACTGCTGATAGGTGCAGGGACAAATATAAAGGAACACCTATTTCTGGACAGGAGCAGTTGGGAACAAAGAGTGTGTTGTGGAGTGAAGTGTTTATTTGAGGGTCCAAACTTCCCTCCTTAGGTGGTTATTACTTCTTTACATTCGTGAACATCATAAAAAGCAATGATTTTAAAAGCCCAGACGCATATTGTTACAGCATTTCATTTGTTGAGGTGAGAGGAAATGAGAAGGAACTTGCTGCCCCACTAAATCTATGCCTGAGCACTGCTGACATCAAACAAAAAGAATTTACGGTGGCTAGATAGGGCTATTTTCTACTGACTCTCTCTGGGGAGTCAAACAGAATTCATTTGTTTGTTTGTTTCTTATTTTCACTTGTATAGGTAATCTGTCCCCGCCCCTTCAGCTTGTAGTTTGTCTGTGTCCTTGGATCTCCAGTGAGACTCCAGTAAGGGAGCACGTAGGAGGTCATGAGTTTTCATCAGTCCTTCTAACACTGGGTCTTTTGATTGGAGCACTCAAAGCCTGTACTTTTATTCTGATATTTGAGAGCTGTGCTCTTACTGCACTTTGAAATATTTTCTGTTCTCATTAATATACAATCACATGCAGAACATTATGTTTTCCAGTCTACACCCTTCACCAAGTCCCCGGCAAAAGCCAGTTACAGTCGCTGTCCGTCAGCGTGTACTAAGATGCTGTAGAATCACTACTTGTCTTCTCTGTGTTATGCAGCCGTACAAATGACCCCCCAAGTTACACACTATACATGCTAATCCTAATGCCGCCATTCTTTTTCCCCGCCCTTATTACTCCCTTCCCACAAACCCTCCCCAGTTCCTCTCTTTTTGGTAACTGTTAGTCCACTCTCGGGTTCTCTGAGTCTGCTGCTGTCTTTTCCTTCAGTTTTTCTTTGTTATCATACTCCACACATGAGTGAAATCATTTGGTACATGTATTTCTCCTCCTTGAATATTTGACTGAGCATAATACCCTCTAGCTCCATCCACGTTATTGCAAATGATAGGATTTGTTTATTCTTATGGCTACCTACTGCACTTTTTAAACTGGATTTCATTCTTCTTCTTTGTTTGTAGTTTCGCTATGTGCTTTCACCATTGCTCTCCTGGTTATGAGCAGTAGCTTTGTGTTAATCGATATGTACCTATATCTATCTATCTGTCTGTCTATCTATTTATCAATCAATCAATCAATCAATCTTCTTTTTGTCTGCCCATCTGTCCTTGTGTACAGAACAGTTAACCATATATCCTATATCACTTTCCTACACTATGCTTCCAAAAATCTTGCAAAGTATCTAGGCTGTAGAGAGAGCACTGGGTTCACCGAGACACTTGCAGGTCGAGTCGGCCGCGTGTACATACAAAACCAGGAAATGGTTGTGCCGGGACTTGAACCCGTGTCTCTATCCTCTGTCCTCTTTCATCTCCTTCTAACTTACTGTCTGTATTTAGCCACATTCTTTGACTAAGTGCTCCCTGAAGACCACAAGTATCATTCATCTGGGCCTGTTGTCGCGAGAAAAGTAAACTTGTTCTTTGCTAACCACCATGTTTGAAGGACATCAGCGTGATCACCGCCGATAGGACGGAGGGTCAAATGAAAAGGAACACCAATTTCTAGACAGGAGCAGTTGGGAGCCAAGAGTGCATTGTGGAGTGACGTGTTTATTTGAGTGTAAAACTTCCCTCTTTAGGTAGTTATTAGATCTTCACATTCGTGAACATCATAAAACCCACTGATTTCAAAGGCCCAGATGCTTATTATTACAGCAACTCAGTTGTTGATGTGAGAGAAAATGAGAAGTATGTTGCTGCACCACTAAATCAATGGCTGGGAACGGCTGAAACCAAACAAAAAGAATTCACGGTGGCCAGATAGGGCTATTCTCTTCTGACTGTCCCAGGGGACTCAAACAGAATCCATTTGTTTGATTGTTTGTTTTTCAGTTTCACTTGTGTAGCGTACTTATCCACACACCTTCGGCTTGTAGTTTGTCTGTGTCCTTGGATCTCAAGTGAGTCTCCTGTAAGTAAGCACGTAGGTATCTTGAGTTTTCATCCCTTCTTTTAACCCTGTGTCTTTTGTTTGCTGCACTCAGTGCCTGACCTTTTTTTCTGATGATTCAGAGCTGTGCACTTATTGCACTTAAAGAATTATTTTTATCATTAAGCTAAAATCACTTGAAGAACATTATGTTTACTATGCTCCCCCCTTCACCAAGTACCCCTGAAAAACCTCTTCAGTCGCTGTCGATCTGCGTAGTTGGATGCTGTAGACCCCTTCACCATGTCCCTCCCAACAGACCCCGTTACAGTCGCTGTCCATCAGTGAGTAGTAAGATGCTATATGATCTCTACTAGCCTTCTCTGTGTTGTACAGCACTCCCCATGCCCCCTCGACCCCAAGCATTATACATGCTAAAACGAATGCCCCCATTCTTTCTCCTCACACTTATCCCTCCCTTCAGACCCACCCTGCCCAGTCCTTTTCCGTTTGGTAACTTTTAGTCAACTCTCGGGTTCTGTGAGTCTGCTGCTGTTTTTTTCCTTCACTTTTTCTTTGTTGTTATACTCCACACATGAGTGAAAACACTTGGTACTTGTCTTTCTCCGCCTGGCCTATTTCTCTGAACATACTACCGTCTAGCTCCATCCAGGTCATTGCAAATGGTAGTATTTGTTCTCTTCTTAAGGCTGTTTACTGCACTTTTTAAACTGGATTTCATTCTTCCTTTTTGTTTGTAGTTTAGCTATGTTATTCACCATTCAACTCCTGGTTATGAACAATAGCTTTGTGTCAATCGATATGTATCTGTATCTATCTATCTAATGGTCTGTCTGTCTATGTATGTATGTATGTATGTATGTATGTATGTACCTATGTATCTATGTATCTATCTTCCTATCATCTATCTATGATGTCTATCATCTATCAATCTATGTACCTATCTATCTATGAATCAAACATCTTTTTGTCTGCCCATCTATCCTTCTGTACAGAACAGTTAACAACATAGCCTATGTCTCTTCCCTACATTATGCTTCCAGAAATCTTGTAAGGTAACTAAGCCATAAAGAGAGCACTGTGTTCACCGATACACTTTCATGTAGAGTCAGCAGCGTGTGCTTACAAAACCAGTAAATGGAGGTGAAAGGACATGAACCTGTATCTCTGTCCTCTGTCCTCTTATACTTCCTGCTCGCTTGGTGACTTTATTTAGCCACATTCAGTGAGTAAGTGATCCCTGAAGACCACAAGTATCCTTCGTCTGGTCCGGTTGTCGACAGAAATGTGTACTTGGTTCTTTGCACACCACCATGTTTGAGGGACATCGGCGTGATCACTGCTGATAGGTGCAGGGACAAATATAAAGGAACACCTATTTCTGGACAGGAGCAGTTGGGAACAAAGAGTGTGTTGTGGAGTGAAGTGTTTATTTGAGGGTCCAAACTTCCCTCCTTAGGTGGTTATTACTTCTTTACATTCGTGAACATCATAAAAAGCAATGATTTTAAAAGCCCAGACGCATATTGTTACAGCATTTCATTTGTTGAGGTGAGAGGAAATGAGAAGGAACTTGCTGCCCCACTAAATCTATGCCTGAGCACTGCTGACATCAAACAAAAAGAATTTACGGTGGCTAGATAGGGCTATTTTCTACTGACTCTCTCTGGGGAGTCAAACAGAATTCATTTGTTTGTTTGTTTCTTATTTTCACTTGTATAGGTAATCTGTCCCCGCCCCTTCAGCTTGTAGTTTGTCTGTGTCCTTGGATCTCCAGTGAGACTCCAGTAAGGGAGCACGTAGGAGGTCATGAGTTTTCATCAGTCCTTCTAACACTGGGTCTTTTGATTGGAGCACTCAAAGCCTGTACTTTTATTCTGATATTTGAGAGCTGTGCTCTTACTGCACTTTGAAATATTTTCTGTTCTCATTAATATACAATCACATGCAGAACATTATGTTTTCCAGTCTACACCCTTCACCAAGTCCCCGGCAAAAGCCAGTTACAGTCGCTGTCCGTCAGCGTGTACTAAGATGCTGTAGAATCACTACTTGTCTTCTCTGTGTTATGCAGCCGTACAAATGACCCCCCAAGTTACACACTATACATGCTAATCCTAATGCCGCCATTCTTTTTCCCCGCCCTTATTACTCCCTTCCCACAAACCCTCCCCAGTTCCTCTCTTTTTGGTAACTGTTAGTCCACTCTCGGGTTCTCTGAGTCTGCTGCTGTCTTTTCCTTCAGTTTTTCTTTGTTATCATACTCCACACATGAGTGAAATCATTTGGTACATGTATTTCTCCTCCTTGAATATTTGACTGAGCATAATACCCTCTAGCTCCATCCACGTTATTGCAAATGATAGGATTTGTTTATTCTTATGGCTACCTACTGCACTTTTTAAACTGGATTTCATTCTTCTTCTTTGTTTGTAGTTTCGCTATGTGCTTTCACCATTGCTCTCCTGGTTATGAGCAGTAGCTTTGTGTTAATCGATATGTACCTATATCTATCTATCTGTCTGTCTATCTATTTATCAATCAATCAATCAATCAATCTTCTTTTTGTCTGCCCATCTGTCCTTGTGTACAGAACAGTTAACCATATATCCTATATCACTTTCCTACACTATGCTTCCAAAAATCTTGCAAAGTATCTAGGCTGTAGAGAGAGCACTGGGTTCACCGAGACACTTGCAGGTCGAGTCGGCCGCGTGTACATACAAAACCAGGAAATGGTTGTGCCGGGACTTGAACCCGTGTCTCTATCCTCTGTCCTCTTTCATCTCCTTCTAACTTACTGTCTGTATTTAGCCACATTCTTTGACTAAGTGCTCCCTGAAGACCACAAGTATCATTCATCTGGGCCTGTTGTCGCGAGAAAAGTAAACTTGTTCTTTGCTAACCACCATGTTTGAAGGACATCAGCGTGATCACCGCCGATAGGACGGAGGGTCAAATGAAAAGGAACACCAATTTCTAGACAGGAGCAGTTGGGAGCCAAGAGTGCATTGTGGAGTGACGTGTTTATTTGAGTGTAAAACTTCCCTCTTTAGGTAGTTATTAGATCTTCACATTCGTGAACATCATAAAACCCACTGATTTCAAAGGCCCAGATGCTTATTATTACAGCAACTCAGTTGTTGATGTGAGAGAAAATGAGAAGTATGTTGCTGCACCACTAAATCAATGGCTGGGAACGGCTGAAACCAAACAAAAAGAATTCACGGTGGCCAGATAGGGCTATTCTCTTCTGACTGTCCCAGGGGACTCAAACAGAATCCATTTGTTTGATTGTTTGTTTTTCAGTTTCACTTGTGTAGCGTACTTATCCACACACCTTCGGCTTGTAGTTTGTCTGTGTCCTTGGATCTCAAGTGAGTCTCCTGTAAGTAAGCACGTAGGTATCTTGAGTTTTCATCCCTTCTTTTAACCCTGTGTCTTTTGTTTGCTGCACTCAGTGCCTGACCTTTTTTTCTGATGATTCAGAGCTGTGCACTTATTGCACTTAAAGAATTATTTTTATCATTAAGCTAAAATCACTTGAAGAACATTATGTTTACTATGCTCCCCCCTTCACCAAGTACCCCTGAAAAACCTCTTCAGTCGCTGTCGATCTGCGTAGTTGGATGCTGTAGACCCCTTCACCATGTCCCTCCCAACAGACCCCGTTACAGTCGCTGTCCATCAGTGAGTAGTAAGATGCTATATGATCTCTACTAGCCTTCTCTGTGTTGTACAGCACTCCCCATGCCCCCTCGACCCCAAGCATTATACATGCTAAAACGAATGCCCCCATTCTTTCTCCTCACACTTATCCCTCCCTTCAGACCCACCCTGCCCAGTCCTTTTCCCTTTGGTAACTTTTAGTCAACTCTCGGGTTCTGTGAGTCTGCTGCTGTTTTTTTCCTTCACTTTTTCTTTGTTGTTATACTCCACACATGAGTGAAAACACTTGGTACTTGTCTTTCTCCGCCTGGCCTATTTCTCTGAACATACTACCGTCTAGCTCCATCCAGGTCATTGCAAATGGTAGTATTTGTTCTCTTCTTAAGGCTGCTTACTGCACTTTTTAAACTGGATTTCATTCTTCCTTTTTGTTTGTAGTTTAGCTATTTTATTCACCATTCAACTCCTGGTTATGAACAATAGCTTTGTGTCAATCGATATGTATCTGTATCTATCTATCTAATGGTCTGTCTGTCTATGTATGTATGTATGTATGTATGTATGTATGTACCTATGTATCTATGTATCTATCTTCCTATCATCTATCTATGATGTCTATCATCTATCAATCTATGTACCTATCTATCTATCTTTCATCTGTCATCTGTGTACCTATCTATCTATGAATCAAACATCTTTTTGTCTGCCCATCTATCCTTCTGTACAGAACAGTTAACAACATAGCCTATGTCTCTTCCCTACATTATGCTTCCAGAAATCTTGTAAGGTAACTAAGCCATAAAGAGAGCACTGTGTTCACCGATACACTTTCATGTAGAGTCAGCAGCGTGTGCTTACAAAACCAGTAAATGGAGGTGAAAGGACATGAACCTGTATCTCTGTCCTCTGTCCTCTTATACTTCCTGCTCGCTTGGTGACTTTATTTAGCCACATTCAGTGAGTAAGTGATCCCTGAAGACCACAAGTATCCTTCGTCTGGTCCGGTTGTCGACAGAAATGTGTACTTGGTTCTTTGCACACCACCATGTTTGAGGGACATCGGCGTGATCACTGCTGATAGGTGCAGGGACAAATATAAAGGAACACCTATTTCTGGACAGGAGCAGTTGGGAACAAAGAGTGTGTTGTGGAGTGAAGTGTTTATTTGAGGGTCCAAACTTCCCTCCTTAGGTGGTTATTACTTCTTTACATTCGTGAACATCATAAAAAGCAATGATTTTAAAAGCCCAGACGCATATTGTTACAGCATTTCATTTGTTGAGGTGAGAGTAAATGAGAAGGAACTTGCTGCCCCACTAAATCTATGCCTGAGCACTGCTGACATCAAACAAAAAGAATTTACGGTGGCTAGATAGGGCTATTTTCTACTGACTCTCTCTGGGGACTCAAACAGAATTCATTTGTTTGTTTGTTTCTTATTTTCACTTGTATAGGTAATCTGTCCCCGCCCCTTCAGCTTGTAGTTTGTCTGTGTCCTTGGATCTCCAGTGAGACTCCAGTAAGGGAGCACGTAGGAGGTCATGAGTTTTCATCAGTTCTTCTAACACTGGGTCTTTTGATTGGAGCACTCAAAGCCTGTACTTTTATTCTGATATTTGAGAGCTGTGCTCTTACTGCACTTTGAAATATTTTCTGTTCTCATTAATATACAATCACATGCAGAACATTATGTTTTCCAGTCTACACCCTTCACCAAGTCCCCGGCAAAAGCCAGTTACAGTCGCTGTCCGTCAGCGTGTACTAAGATGCTGTAGAATCACTACTTGTCTTCTCTGTGTTATGCAGCCGTACAAATGACCCCCCAAGTTACACACTATACATGCTAATCCTAATGCCCCCATTCTTTTTCCCCGCCCTTATTACTCCCTTCCAACAAACCCTCCCCAGTTCCTCTCTTTTTGGTAACTGTTAGTCCACTCTCGGGTTCTCTGAGTCTGCTGCTGTCTTTTCCTTCAGTTTTTCTTTGTTATCATACTCCACACATGAGTGAAATCATTTGGTACATGTATTTCTCCTCCTTGAATATTTGACTGAGCATAATACCCTCTAGCTCCATCCACGTTATTGCAAATGATAGGATTTGTTTATTCTTATGGCTACCTACTGCACTTTTTAAACTGGATTTCATTCTTCTTCTTTGTTTGTAGTTTCGCTATGTGCTTTCACCATTGCTCTCCTGGTTATGAGCAGTAGCTTTGTGTTAATCGATATGTACCTATATCTATCTATCTGTCTGTCTATCTATTTATCAATCAATCAATCAATCAATCTTCTTTTTGTCTGCCCATCTGTCCTTGTGTACAGAACAGTTAACCATATATCCTATATCACTTTCCTACACTATGCTTCCAAAAATCTTGCAAAGTATCTAGGCTGTAGAGAGAGCACTGGGTTCACCGAGACACTTGCAGGTCGAGTCGGCCGCGTGTACATACAAAACCAGGAAATGGTTGTGCCGGGACTTGAACCCGTGTCTCTATCCTCTGTCCTCTTTCATCTCCTTCTAACTTACTGTCTGTATTTAGCCACATTCTTTGACTAAGTGCTCCCTGAAGACCACAAGTATCATTCATCTGGGCCTGTTGTCGCGAGAAAAGTAAACTTGTTCTTTGCTAACCACCATGTTTGAAGGACATCAGCGTGATCACCGCCGATAGGACGGAGGGTCAAATGAAAAGGAACACCAATTTCTAGACAGGAGCAGTTGGGAGCCAAGAGTGTATTGTGGAGTGACGTGTTTATTTGAGTGTAAAACTTCCCTCTTTAGGTAGTTATTAGATCTTCACATTCGTGAACATCATAAAACCCACTGATTTCAAAGGCCCAGATGCTTATTATTACAGCAACTCAGTTGTTGATGTGAGAGAAAATGAGAAGTATGTTGCTGCACCACTAAATCAATGGCTGGGAACGGCTGAAACCAAACAAAAAGAATTCACGGTGGCCAGATAGGGCTATTCTCTTCTGACTGTCCCAGGGGACTCAAACAGAATCCATTTGTTTGATTGTTTGTTTTTCAGTTTCACTCGTGTAGCGTACTTATCCACACACCTTCGGCTTGTAGTTTGTCTGTGTCCTTGGATCTCAAGTGAGTCTCCTGTAAGTAAGCACGTAGGTATCTTGAGTTTTCATCCCTTCTTTTAACCCTGTGTCTTTTGTTTGCTGCACTCAGTGCCTGACCTTTTTTTCTGATGATTCAGAGCTGTGCACTTATTGCACTTAAAGAATTATTTTTATCATTAAGCTAAAATCACTTGAAGAACATTATGTTTACTATGCTCCCCCCTTCACCAAGTACCCCTGAAAAACCTCTTCAGTCGCTGTCGATCTGCGTAGTTGGATGCTGTAGACCCCTTCACCATGTCCCTCCCAACAGACCCCGTTACAGTCGCTGTCCATCAGTGAGTAGTAAGATGCTATATGATCTCTACTAGCCTTCTCTGTGTTGTACAGCACTCCCCATGCCCCCTCGACCCCAAGCATTATACATGCTAAAACTAATGCCCCCATTCTTTCTCCTCACACTTATCCCTCCCTTCAGACCCACCCTGCCCAGTCCTTTTCCGTTTGGTAACTTTTAGTCAACTCTCGGGTTCTGTGAGTCTGCTGCTGTTTTTTTCCTTCACTTTTTCTTTGTTGTTATACTCCACACATGAGTGAAAACACTTGGTACTTGTCTTTCTCCGCCTGGCCTATTTCTCTGAACATACTACTGTCTAGCTCCATCCAGGTCATTGCAAATGGTAGTATTTGTTTTCTTCTTAAGGCTGCTTACTGCACTTTTTAAACTGGATTTCATTCTTCCTTTTTGTTTGTAGTTTAGCTATGTTATTCACCATTCAACTCCTGGTTATGAACAATAGCTTTGTGTCAATCGATATGTATCTGTATCTATCTATCTAATGGTCTGTCTGTCTGTGTATGTATGTATGTATGTATGTACCTATGTATCTATGTATCTATCTTCCTATCATCTATCTATGATGTCTATCATCTATCAATCTATGTACCTATCTATCTATCTTTCATCTGTCATCTGTGTACCTATCTATCTATGAATCAAACATCTTTTTGTCTGCCCAAATATCCTTCTGTACAGAACAGTTAACAACATAGCCTATGTCTCTTCCCTACATTATGCTTCCAGAAATCTTGTAAGGTAACTAAGCCATAAAGAGAGCACTGTGTTCACCGATACACTTTCATGTAGAGTCAGCAGCGTGTGCTTACAAAACCAGTAAATGGAGGTGAAAGGACATGAACCTGTATCTCTGTCCTCTGTCCTCTTATACTTCCTGCTCGCTTGGTGACTTTATTTAGCCACATTCAGTGAGTAAGTGATCCCTGAAGACCACAAGTATCCTTCGTCTGGTCCGGTTGTCGACAGAAATGTGTACTTGGTTCTTTGCACACCACCATGTTTGAGGGACATCGGCGTGATCACTGCTGATAGGTGCAGGGACAAATATAAAGGAACACCTATTTCTGGACAGGAGCAGTTGGGAACAAAGAGTGTGTTGTGGAGTGAAGTGTTTATTTGAGGGTCCAAACTTCCCTCCTTAGGTGGTTATTACTTCTTTACATTCGTGAACATCATAAAAAGCAATGATTTTAAAAGCCCAGACGCATATTGTTACAGCATTTCATTTGTTGAGGTGAGAGGAAATGAGAAGGAACTTGCTGCCCCACTAAATCTATGCCTGAGCACTGCTGACATCAAACAAAAAGAATTTACGGTGGCTAGATAGGGCTATTTTCTACTGACTCTCTCTGGGGACTCAAACAGAATTCATTTGTTTGTTTGTTTCTTATTTTCACTTGTATAGGTAATCTGTCCCCGCCCCTTCAGCTTGTAGTTTGTCTGTGTCCTTGGATCTCCAGTGAGACTCCAGTAAGGGAGCACGTAGGAGGTCATGAGTTTTCATCAGTTCTTCTAACACTGGGTCTTTTGATTGGAGCACTCAAAGCCTGTACTTTTATTCTGATATTTGAGAGCTGTGCTCTTACTGCACTTTGAAATATTTTCTGTTCTCATTAATATACAATCACATGCAGAACATTATGTTTTCCAGTCTACACCCTTCACCAAGTCCCCGGCAAAAGCCAGTTACAGTCGCTGTCCGTCAGCGTGTACTAAGATGCTGTAGAATCACTACTTGTCTTCTCTGTGTTATGCAGCCGTACAAATGACCCCCCAAGTTACACACTATACATGCTAATCCTAATGCCCCCATTCTTTTTCCCCGCCCTTATTACTCCCTTCCCACAAACCCTCCCCAGTTCCTCTCTTTTTGGTAACTGTTAGTCCACTCTCGGGTTCTCTGAGTCTGCTGCTGTCTTTTCCTTCAGTTTTTCTTTGTTATCATACTCCACACATGAGTGAAATCATTTGGTACATGTATTTCTCCTCCTTGAATATTTGACTGAGCATAATACCCTCTAGCTCCATCCACGTTATTGCAAATGATAGGATTTGTTTATTCTTATGGCTACCTACTGCACTTTTTAAACTGGATTTCATTCTTCTTCTTTGTTTGTAGTTTCGCTATGTGCTTTCACCATTGCTCTCCTGGTTATGAGCAGTAGCTTTGTGTTAATCGATATGTACCTATATCTATCTATCTGTCTGTCTATCTATTTATCAATCAATCAATCAATCAATCTTCTTTTTGTCTGCCCATCTGTCCTTGTGTACAGAACAGTTAACCATATATCCTATATCACTTTCCTACACTATGCTTCCAAAAATCTTGCAAAGTATCTAGGCTGTAGAGAGAGCACTGGGTTCACCGAGACACTTGCAGGTCGAGTCGGCCGCGTGTACATACAAAACCAGGAAATGGTTGTGCCGGGACTTGAACCCGTGTCTCTATCCTCTGTCCTCTTTCATCTCCTTCTAACTTACTGTCTGTATTTAGCCACATTCTTTGACTAAGTGCTCCCTGAAGACCACAAGTATCATTCATCTGGGCCTGTTGTCGCGAGAAAAGTAAACTTGTTCTTTGCTAACCACCATGTTTGAAGGACATCAGCGTGATCACCGCCGATAGGACGGAGGGTCAAATGAAAAGGAACACCAATTTCTAGACAGGAGCAGTTGGGAGCCAAGAGTGTATTGTGGAGTGACGTGTTTATTTGAGTGTAAAACTTCCCTCTTTAGGTAGTTATTAGATCTTCACATTCGTGAACATCATAAAACCCACTGATTTCAAAGGCCCAGATGCTTATTATTACAGCAACTCAGTTGTTGATGTGAGAGAAAATGAGAAGTATGTTGCTGCACCACTAAATCAATGGCTGGGAACGGCTGAAACCAAACAAAAAGAATTCACGGTGGCCAGATAGGGCTATTCTCTTCTGACTGTCCCAGGGGACTCAAACAGAATCCATTTGTTTGATTGTTTGTTTTTCAGTTTCACTCGTGTAGCGTACTTATTCACACACCTTCGGCTTGTAGTTTGTCTGTGTCCTTGGATCTCAAGTGAGTCTCCTGTAAGTAAGCACGTAGGTATCTTGAGTTTTCATCCCTTCTTTTAACCCTGTGTCTTTTGTTTGCTGCACTCAGTGCCTGACCTTTTTTTCTGATGATTCAGAGCTGTGCACTTATTGCACTTAAAGAATTATTTTTATCATTAAGCTAAAATCACTTGAAGAACATTATGTTTACTATGCTCCCCCCTTCACCAAGTACCCCTGAAAAACCTCTTCAGTCGCTGTCGATCTGCGTAGTTGGATGCTGTAGACCCCTTCACCATGTCCCTCCCAACAGACCCCGTTACAGTCGCTGTCCATCAGTGAGTAGTAAGATGCTATATGATCTCTACTAGCCTTCTCTGTGTTGTACAGCACTCCCCATGCCCCCTCGACCCCAAGCATTATACATGCTAAAACGAATGCCCCCATTCTTTCTCCTCACACTTATCCCTCCCTTCAGACCCACCCTGCCCAGTCCTTTTCCCTTTGGTAACTTTTAGTCAACTCTCGGGTTCTGTGAGTCTGCTGCTGTTTTTTTCCTTCACTTTTTCTTTGTTGTTATACTCCACACATGAGTGAAAACACTTGGTACTTATCTTTCTCCGCCTGGCCTATTTCTCTGAACATACTACGGTCTAGCTCCATCCAGGTCATTGCAAATGGTAGTATTTGTTTTCTTCTTAAGGCTGCTTACTGCACTTTTTAAACTGGATTTCATTCTTCCTTTTTGTTTGTAGTTTAGCTATGTTATTCACCATTCAACTCCTGGTTATGAACAATAGCTTTGTGTCAATCGATATGTATCTGTATCTATCTATCTAATGGTCTGTCTGTCTATGTATGTATGTATGTATGTATGTATGTATGTACCTATGTATCTATGTATCTATCTTCCTATCATCTATTTATGATGTCTATCATCTATCAATCTATGTACCTATCTATCTATGAATCAAACATCTTTTTGTCTGCCCATCTATCCTTCTGTACAGAACAGTTAACAACATAGCCTATGTCTCTTCCCTACATTATGCTTCCAGAAATCTTGTAAGGTAACTAAGCCATAAAGAGAGCACTGTGTTCACTGATACACTTTCATGTAGAGTCAGCAGCGTGTGCTTACAAAACCAGTAAATGGAGGTGAAAGGACATGAACCTGTATCTCTGTCCTCTGTCCTCTTATACTTCCTGCTCGCTTGGTGACTTTATTTAGCCACATTCAGTGAGTAAGTGATCCCTGAAGACCACAAGTATCCTTCGTCTGGTCCGGTTGTCGACAGAAATGTGTACTTGTTTCTTTGCACACCACCATGTTTGAGGGACATCGGCGTGATCACTGCTGATAGGTGCAGGGACAAATATAAAGGAACACCTATTTCTGGACAGGAGCAGTTGGGAACAAAGAGTGTGTTGTGGAGTGAAGTGTTTATTTGAGGGTCCAAACTTCCCTCCTTAGGTGGTTATTACTTCTTTACATTCGTGAACATCATAAAAAGCAATGATTTTAAAAGCCCAGACGCATATTGTTACAGCATTTCATTTGTTGAGGTGAGAGGAAATGAGAAGGAACTTGCTGCCCCACTAAATCTATGCCTGAGCACTGCTGACATCAAACAAAAAGAATTTACGGTGGCTAGATAGGGCTATTTTCTACTGACTCTCTCTGGGGACTCAAACAGAATTCATTTGTTTGTTTGTTTCTTATTTTCACTTGTATAGGTAATCTGTCCCCGCCCCTTCAGCTTGTAGTTTGTCTGTGTCCTTGGATCTCCAGTGAGACTCCAGTAAGGGAGCACGTAGGAGGTCATGAGTTTTCATCAGTTCTTCTAACACTGGGTCTTTTGATTGGAGCACTCAAAGCCTGTACTTTTATTCTGATATTTGAGAGCTGTGCTCTTACTGCACTTTGAAATATTTTCTGTTCTCATTAATATACAATCACATGCAGAACATTATGTTTTCCAGTCTACACCCTTCACCAAGTCCCCGGCAAAAGCCAGTTACAGTCGCTGTCCGTCAGCGTGTACTAAGATGCTGTAGAATCACTACTTGTCTTCTCTGTGTTATGCAGCCGTACAAATGACCCCCCAAGTTACACACTATACATGCTAATCCTAATGCCCCCATTCTTTTTCCCCGCCCTTATTACTCCCTTCCCACAAACCCTCCCCAGTTCCTCTCTTTTTGGTAACTGTTAGTCCACTCTCGGGTTCTCTGAGTCTGCTGCTGTCTTTTCCTTCAGTTTTTCTTTGTTATCATACTCCACACATGAGTGAAATCATTTGGTACATGTATTTCTCCTCCTTGAATATTTGACTGAGCATAATACCCTCTAGCTCCATCCACGTTATTGCAAATGATAGGATTTGTTTATTCTTATGGCTACCTACTGCACTTTTTAAACTGGATTTCATTCTTCTTCTTTGTTTGTAGTTTCGCTATGTGCTTTCACCATTGCTCTCCTGGTTATGAGCAGTAGCTTTGTGTTAATCGATATGTACCTATATCTATCTATCTGTCTGTCTATCTATTTATCAATCAATCAATCAATCAATCTTCTTTTTGTCTGCCCATCTGTCCTTGTGTACAGAACAGTTAACCATATATCCTATATCACTTTCCTACACTATGCTTCCAAAAATCTTGCAAAGTATCTAGGCTGTAGAGAGAGCACTGGGTTCACCGAGACACTTGCAGGTCGAGTCGGCCGCGTGTACATACAAAACCAGGAAATGGTTGTGCCGGGACTTGAACCCGTGTCTCTATCCTCTGTCCTCTTTCATCTCCTTCTAACTTACTGTCTGTATTTAGCCACATTCTTTGACTAAGTGCTCCCTGAAGACCACAAGTATCATTCATCTGGGCCTGTTGTCGCGAGAAAAGTAAACTTGTTCTTTGCTAACCACCATGTTTGAAGGACATCAGCGTGATCACCGCTGATAGGACGGAGGGTCAAATGAAAAGGAACACCAATTTCTAGACAGGAGCAGTTGGGAGCCAAGAGTGCATTGTGGAGTGACGTGTTTATTTGAGTGTAAAACTTCCCTCTTTAGGTAGTTATTAGATCTTCACATTCGTGAACATCATAAAACCCACTGATTTCAAAGGCCCAGATGCTTATTATTACAGCAACTCAGTTGTTGATGTGAGAGAAAATGAGAAGTATGTTGCTGCACCACTAAATCAATGGCTGGGAACGGCTGAAACCAAACAAAAAGAATTCACGGTGGCCAGATAGGGCTATTCTCTTCTGACTGTCCCAGGGGACTCAAACAGAATCCATTTGTTTGATTGTTTGTTTTTCAGTTTCACTCGTGTAGCGTACTTATCCACACACCTTCGGCTTGTAGTTTGTCTGTGTCCTTGGATCTCAAGTGAGTCTCCTGTAAGTAAGCACGTAGGTATCTTGAGTTTTCATCCCTTCTTTTAACCCTGTGTCTTTTGTTTGCTGCACTCAGTGCCTGACCTTTTTTTCTGATGATTCAGAGCTGTGCACTTATTGCACTTAAAGAATTATTTTTATCATTAAGCTAAAATCACTTGAAGAACATTATGTTTACTATGCTCCCCCCTTCACCAAGTACCCCTGAAAAACCTCTTCAGTCGCTGTCGATCTGCGTAGTTGGATGCTGTAGACCCCTTCACCATGTCCCTCCCAACAGACCCCGTTACAGTCGCTGTCCATCAGTGAGTAGTAAGATGCTATATGATCTCTACTAGCCTTCTCTGTGTTGTACAGCACTCCCCATGCCCCCTCGACCCCAAGCATTATACATGCTAAAACTAATGCCCCCATTCTTTCTCCTCACACTTATCCCTCCCTTCAGACCCACCCTGCCCAGTCCTTTTCCCTTTGGTAACTTTTAGTCAACTCTCGGGTTCTGTGAGTCTGCTGCTGTTTTTTTCCTTCACTTTTTCTTTGTTGTTATACTCCACACATGAGTGAAAACACTTGGTACTTATCTTTCTCCGCCTGGCCTATTTCTCTGAACATACTACGGTCTAGCTCCATCCAGGTCATTGCAAATGGTAGTATTTGTTTTCTTCTTAAGGCTGCTTACTGCACATTTTAAACTGGATTTCATTCTTCCTTTTTGTTTGTAGTTTAGCTATGTTATTCACCATTCAACTCCTGGTTATGAACAATAGCTTTGTGTCAATCGATATGTATCTGTATCTATCTATCTAATGGTCTGTCTGTCTATGTATGTATGTATGTATGTATGTATGTATGTACCTATGTATCTATGTATCTATCTTCCTATCATCTATCTATGATGTCTATCATCTATCAATCTATGTACCTATCTATCTATGAATCAAACATCTTTTTGTCTGCCCATCTATCCTTCTGTACAGAACAGTTAACAACATAGCCTATGTCTCTTCCCTACATTATGCTTCCAGAAATCTTGTAAGGTAACTAAGCCATAAAGAGAGCACTGTGTTCACCGATACACTTTCATGTAGAGTCAGCAGCGTGTGCTTACAAAACCAGTAAATGGAGGTGAAAGGACATGAACCTGTATCTCTGTCCTCTGTCCTCTTATACTTCCTGCTCGCTTGGTGACTTTATTTAGCCACATTCAGTGAGTAAGTGATCCCTGAAGACCACAAGTATCCTTCGTCTGGTCCGGTTGTCGACAGAAATGTGTACTTGGTTCTTTGCACACCACCATGTTTGAGGGACATCGGCGTGATCACTGCTGATAGGTGCAGGGACAAATATAAAGGAACACCTATTTCTGGACAGGAGCAGTTGGGAACAAAGAGTGTGTTGTGGAGTGAAGTGTTTATTTGAGAATCCAAACTTCCCTCCTTAGGTGGTTATTACTTCTTTACATTCGTGAACATCATAAAAAGCAATGATTTTAAAAGCCCAGACGCATATTGTTACAGCATTTCATTTGTTGAGGTGAGAGGAAATGAGAAGGAACTTGCTGCCCCACTAAATCTATGCCAGAGCACTGCTGACATCAAACAAAAAGAATTTACGGTGGCTAGATAGGGCTATTTTCTACTGACTCTCTCTGGGGACTCAAACAGAATTCATTTGTTTGTTTGTTTCTTATTTTCACTTGTATAGGTAATCTGTCCCCGCCCCTTCAGCTTGTAGTTTGTCTGTGTCCTTGGATCTCCAGTGAGACTCCAGTAAGGGAGCACGTAGGAGGTCATGAGTTTTCATCAGTCCTTCTAACACTGGGTCTTTTGATTGGAGCACTCAAAGCCTGTACTTTTATTCTGATATTTGAGAGCTGTGCTCTTACTGCACTTTGAAATATTTTCTGTTCTCATTAATATACAATCACATGCAGAACATTATGTTTTCCAGTCTACACCCTTCACCAAGTCCCCGGCAAAAGCCAGTTACAGTCGCTGTCCGTCAGCGTGTACTAAGATGCTGTAGAATCACTACTTGTCTTCTCTGTGTTATGCAGCCGTACAAATGACCCCCCAAGTTACACACTATACATGCTAATCCTAATGCCGCCATTCTTTTTCCCCGCCCTTATTACTCCCTTCCCACAAACCCTCCCCAGTTCCTCTCTTTTTGGTAACTGTTAGTCCACTCTCGGGTTCTCTGAGTCTGCTGCTGTCTTTTCCTTCAGTTTTTCTTTGTTATCATACTCCACACATGAGTGAAATCATTTGGTACATGTATTTCTCCTCCTTGAATATTTGACTGAGCATAATACCCTCTAGCTCCATCCACGTTATTGCAAATGATAGGATTTGTTTATTCTTATGGCTACCTACTGCACTTTTTAAACTGGATTTCATTCTTCTTCTTTGTTTGTAGTTTCGCTATGTGCTTTCACCATTGCTCTCCTGGTTATGAGCAGTAGCTTTGTGTTAATCGATATGTACCTATATCTATCTATCTGTCTGTCTATCTATTTATCAATCAATCAATCAATCAATCTTCTTTTTGTCTGCCCATCTGTCCTTGTGTACAGAACAGTTAACCATATATCCTATATCACTTTCCTACACTATGCTTCCAAAAATCTTGCAAAGTATCTAGGCTGTAGAGAGAGCACTGGGTTCACCGAGACACTTGCAGGTCGAGTCGGCCGCGTGTACATACAAAACCAGGAAATGGTTGTGCCGGGACTTGAACCCGTGTCTCTATCCTCTGTCCTCTTTCATCTCCTTCTAACTTACTGTCTGTATTTAGCCACATTCTTTGACTAAGTGCTCCCTGAAGACCACAAGTATCATTCATCTGGGCCTGTTGTCGCGAGAAAAGTAAACTTGTTCTTTGCTAACCACCATGTTTGAAGGACATCAGCGTGATCACCGCCGATAGGACGGAGGGTCAAATGAAAAGGAACACCAATTTCTAGACAGGAGCAGTTGGGAGCCAAGAGTGCATTGTGGAGTGACGTGTTTATTTGAGTGTAAAACTTCCCTCTTTAGGTAGTTATTAGATCTTCACATTCGTGAACATCATAAAACCCACTGATTTCAAAGGCCCAGATGCTTATTATTACAGCAACTCAGTTGTTGATGTGAGAGAAAATGAGAAGTATGTTGCTGCACCACTAAATCAATGGCTGGGAACGGCTGAAACCAAACAAAAAGAATTCACGGTGGCCAGATAGGGCTATTCTCTTCTGACTGTCCCAGGGGACTCAAACAGAATCCATTTGTTTGATTGTTTGTTTTTCAGTTTCACTCGTGTAGCGTACTTATCCACACACCTTCGGCTTGTAGTTTGTCTGTGTCCTTGGATCTCAAGTGAGTCTCCTGTAAGTAAGCACGTAGGTATCTTGAGTTTTCATCCCTTCTTTTAACCCTGTGTCTTTTGTTTGCTGCACTCAGTGCCTGACCTTTTTTTCTGATGATTCAGAGCTGTGCACTTATTGCACTTAAAGAATTATTTTTATCATTAAGCTAAAATCACTTGAAGAACATTATGTTTACTATGCTCCCCCCTTCACCAAGTACCCCTGAAAAACCTCTTCAGTCGCTGTCGATCTGCGTAGTTGGATGCTGTAGACCCCTTCACCATGTCCCTCCCAACAGACCCCGTTACAGTCGCTGTCCATCAGTGAGTAGTAAGATGCTATATGATCTCTACTAGCCTTCTCTGTGTTGTACAGCACTCCCCATGCCCCCTCGACCCCAAGCATTATACATGCTAAAACTAATGCCCCCATTCTTTCTCCTCACACTTATCCCTCCCTTCAGACCCACCCTGCCCAGTCCTTTTCCGTTTGGTAACTTTTAGTCAACTCTCGGGTTCTGTGAGTCTGCTGCTGTTTTTTTCCTTCACTTTTTCTTTGTTGTTATACTCCACACATGAGTGAAAACACTTGGTACTTGTCTTTCTCCGCCTGGCCTATTTCTCTGAACATACTACCGTCTAGCTCCATCCAGGTCATTGCAAATGGTAGTATTTGTTCTCTTCTTAAGGCTGCTTACTGCACTTTTTAAACTGGATTTCATTCTTCCTTTTTGTTTGTAGTTTAGCTATGTTATTCACCATTCAACTCCTGGTTATGAACAATAGCTTTGTGTCAATCGATATGTATCTGTATCTATCTATCTAATGGTCTGTCTGTCTATGTATGTATGTATGTATGTATGTACCTATGTATCTATGTATCTATCTTCCTATCATCTATCTATGATGTCTATCATCTATCAATCTATGTACCTATCTATCTATCTTTCATCTGTCATCTGTGTACCTATCTATCTATGAATCAAACATCTTTTTGTCTGCCCATCTATCCTTCTGTACAGAACAGTTAACAACATAGCCTATGTCTCTTCCCTACATTATGCTTCCAGAAATCTTGTAAGGTAACTAAGCCATAAAGAGAGCACTGTGTTCACCGATACACTTTCATGTAGAGTCAGCAGCGTGTGCTTACAAAACCAGTAAATGGAGGTGAAAGGACATGAACCTGTATCTCTGTCCTCTGTCCTCTTATACTTCCTGCTCGCTTGGTGACTTTATTTAGCCACATTCAGTGAGTAAGTGATCCCTGAAGACCACAAGTATCCTTCGTCTGGTCCGGTTGTCGACAGAAATGTGTACTTGGTTCTTTGCACACCACCATGTTTGAGGGACATCGGCGTGATCACTGCTGATAGGTGCAGGGACAAATATAAAGGAACACCTATTTCTGGACAGGAGCAGTTGGGAACAAAGAGTGTGTTGTGGAGTGAAGTGTTTATTTGAGGGTCCAAACTTCCCTCCTTAGGTGGTTATTACTTCTTTACATTCGTGAACATCATAAAAAGCAATGATTTTAAAAGCCCAGACGCATATTGTTACAGCATTTCATTTGTTGAGGTGAGAGGAAATGAGAAGGAACTTGCTGCCCCACTAAATCTATGCCTGAGCACTGCTGACATCAAACAAAAAGAATTTACGGTGGCTAGATAGGGCTATTTTCTACTGACTCTCTCTGGGGACTCAAACAGAATTCATTTGTTTGTTTGTTTCTTATTTTCACTTGTATAGGTAATCTGTCCCCGCCCCTTCAGCTTGTAGTTTGTCTGTGTCCTTGGATCTCCAGTGAGACTCCAGTAAGGGAGCACGTAGGAGGTCATGAGTTTTCATCAGTCCTTCTAACACTGGGTCTTTTGATTGGAGCACTCAAAGCCTGTACTTTTATTCTGATATTTGAGAGCTGTGCTCTTACTGCACTTTGAAATATTTTCTGTTCTCATTAATATACAATCACATGCAGAACATTATGTTTTCCAGTCTACACCCTTCACCAAGTCCCCGGCAAAAGCCAGTTACAGTCGCTGTCCATCAGCGTGTACTAAGATGCTGTAGAATCACTACTTGTCTTCTCTGTGTTATGCAGCCGTACAAATGACCCCCCAAGTTACACACTATACATGCTAATCCTAATGCCCCTATTCTTTTTCCCCGCCCTTATTACTCCCTTCCAACAAACCCTCCCCAGTTCCTCTCTTTTTGGTAACTGTTAGTCCACTCTCGGGTTCTCTGAGTCTGCTGCTGTCTTTTCCTTCAGTTTTTCTTTGTTATCATACTCCACACATGAGTGAAATCATTTGGTACATGTATTTCTCCTCCTTGAATATTTGACTGAGCATAATACCCTCTAGCTCCATCCACGTTATTGCAAATGATAGGATTTGTTTATTCTTATGGCTACCTACTGCACTTTTTAAACTGGATTTCATTCTTCTTCTTTGTTTGTAGTTTCGCTATGTGCTTTCACCATTGCTCTCCTGGTTATGAGCAGTAGCTTTGTGTTAATCGATATGTACCTATATCTATCTATCTGTCTGTCTATCTATTTATCAATCAATCAATCAATCAATCTTCTTTTTGTCTGCCCATCTGTCCTTGTGTACAGAACAGTTAACCATATATCCTATATCACTTTCCTACACTATGCTTCCAAAAATCTTGCAAAGTATCTAGGCTGTAGAGAGAGCACTGGGTTCACCGAGACACTTGCAGGTCGAGTCGGCCGCGTGTACATACAAAACCAGGAAATGGTTGTGCCGGGACTTGAACCCGTGTCTCTATCCTCTGTCCTCTTTCATCTCCTTCTAACTTACTGTCTGTATTTAGCCACATTCTTTGACTAAGTGCTCCCTGAAGACCACAAGTATCATTCATCTGGGCCTGTTGTCGCGAGAAAAGTAAACTTGTTCTTTGCTAACCACCATGTTTGAAGGACATCAGCGTGATCACCGCCGATAGGACGGAGGGTCAAATGAAAAGGAACACCAATTTCTAGACAGGAGCAGTTGGGAGCCAAGAGTGTATTGTGGAGTGACGTGTTTATTTGAGTGTAAAACTTCCCTCTTTAGGTAGTTATTAGATCTTCACATTCGTGAACATCATAAAACCCACTGATTTCAAAGGCCCAGATGCTTATTATTACAGCAACTCAGTTGTTGATGTGAGAGAAAATGAGAAGTATGTTGCTGCACCACTAAATCAATGGCTGGGAACGGCTGAAACCAAACAAAAAGAATTCACGGTGGCCAGATAGGGCTATTCTCTTCTGACTGTCCCAGGGGACTCAAACAGAATCCATTTGTTTGATTGTTTGTTTTTCAGTTTCACTCGTGTAGCGTACTTATCCACACACCTTCGGCTTGTAGTTTGTCTGTGTCCTTGGATCTCAAGTGAGTCTCCTGTAAGTAAGCACGTAGGTATCTTGAGTTTTCATCCCTTCTTTTAACCCTGTGTCTTTTGTTTGCTGCACTCAGTGCCTGACCTTTTTTTCTGATGATTCAGAGCTGTGCACTTATTGCACTTAAAGAATTATTTTTATCATTAAGCTAAAATCACTTGAAGAACATTATGTTTACTATGCTCCCCCCTTCACCAAGTACCCCTGAAAAACCTCTTCAGTCGCTGTCGATCTGCGTAGTTGGATGCTGTAGACCCCTTCACCATGTCCCTCCCAACAGACCCCGTTACAGTCGCTGTCCATCAGTGAGTAGTAAGATGCTATATGATCTCTACTAGCCTTCTCTGTGTTGTACAGCACTCCCCATGCCCCCTCGACCCCAAGCATTATACATGCTAAAACTAATGCCCCCATTCTTTCTCCTCACACTTATCCCTCCCTTCAGACCCACCCTGCCCAGTCCTTTTCCGTTTGGTAACTTTTAGTCAACTCTCGGGTTCTGTGAGTCTGCTGCTGTTTTTTTCCTTCACTTTTTCTTTGTTGTTATACTCCACACATGAGTGAAAACACTTGGTACTTGTCTTTCTCCGCCTGGCCTATTTCTCTGAACATACTACCGTCTAGCTCCATCCAGGTCATTGCAAATGGTAGTATTTGTTTTCTTCTTAAGGCTGCTTACTGCACTTTTTAAACTGGATTTCATTCTTCCTTTTTGTTTGTAGTTTAGCTATGTTATTCACCATTCAACTCCTGGTTATGAACAATAGCTTTGTGTCAATCGATATGTATCTGTATCTATCTATCTAATGGTCTGTCTGTCTGTGTATGTATGTATGTATGTATGTACCTATGTATCTATGTATCTATCTTCCTATCATCTATCTATGATGTCTATCATCTATCAATCTATGTACCTATCTATCTATCTTTCATCTGTCATCTGTGTACCTATCTATCTATGAATCAAACATCTTTTTGTCTGCCCAAATATCCTTCTGTACAGAACAGTTAACAACATAGCCTATGTCTCTTCCCTACATTATGCTTCCAGAAATCTTGTAAGGTAACTAAGCCATAAAGAGAGCACTGTGTTCACCGATACACTTTCATGTAGAGTCAGCAGCGTGTGCTTACAAAACCAGTAAATGGAGGTGAAAGGACATGAACCTGTATCTCTGTCCTCTGTCCTCTTATACTTCCTGCTCGCTTGGTGACTTTATTTAGCCACATTCAGTGAGTAAGTGATCCCTGAAGACCACAAGTATCCTTCGTCTGGTCCGGTTGTCGACAGAAATGTGTACTTGGTTCTTTGCACACCACCATGTTTGAGGGACATCGGCGTGATCACTGCTGATAGGTGCAGGGACAAATATAAAGGAACACCTATTTCTGGACAGGAGCAGTTGGGAACAAAGAGTGTGTTGTGGAGTGAAGTGTTTATTTGAGGGTCCAAACTTCCCTCCTTAGGTGGTTATTACTTCTTTACATTCGTGAACATCATAAAAAGCAATGATTTTAAAAGCCCAGACGCATATTGTTACAGCATTTCATTTGTTGAGGTGAGAGGAAATGAGAAGGAACTTGCTGCCCCACTAAATCTATGCCTGAGCACTGCTGACATCAAACAAAAAGAATTTACGGTGGCTAGATAGGGCTATTTTCTACTGACTCTCTCTGGGGACTCAAACAGAATTCATTTGTTTGTTTGTTTCTTATTTTCACTTGTATAGGTAATCTGTCCCCGCCCCTTCAGCTTGTAGTTTGTCTGTGTCCTTGGATCTCCAGTGAGACTCCAGTAAGGGAGCACGTAGGAGGTCATGAGTTTTCATCAGTTCTTCTAACACTGTGTCTTTTGATTGGAGCACTCAAAGCCTGTACTTTTATTCTGATATTTGAGAGCTGTGCTCTTACTGCACTTTGAAATATTTTCTGTTCTCATTAATATACAATCACATGCAGAACATTATGTTTTCCAGTCTACACCCTTCACCAAGTCCCCGGCAAAAGCCAGTTACAGTCGCTGTCCGTCAGCGTGTACTAAGATGCTGTAGAATCACTACTTGTCTTCTCTGTGTTATGCAGCCGTACAAATGACCCCCCAAGTTACACACTATACATGCTAATCCTAATGCCCCCATTCTTTTTCCCCGCCCTTATTACTCCCTTCCCACAAACCCTCCCCAGTTCCTCTCTTTTTGGTAACTGTTAGTCCACTCTCGGGTTCTCTGAGTCTGCTGCTGTCTTTTCCTTCAGTTTTTCTTTGTTATCATACTCCACACATGAGTGAAATCATTTGGTACATGTATTTCTCCTCCTTGAATATTTGACTGAGCATAATACCCTCTAGCTCCATCCACGTTATTGCAAATGATAGGATTTGTTTATTCTTATGGCTACCTACTGCACTTTTTAAACTGGATTTCATTCTTCTTCTTTGTTTGTAGTTTCGCTATGTGCTTTCACCATTGCTCTCCTGGTTATGAGCAGTAGCTTTGTGTTAATCGATATGTACCTATATCTATCTATCTGTCTGTCTATCTATTTATCAATCAATCAATCAATCAATCTTCTTTTTGTCTGCCCATCTGTCCTTGTGTACAGAACAGTTAACCATATATCCTATATCACTTTCCTACACTATGCTTCCAAAAATCTTGCAAAGTATCTAGGCTGTAGAGAGAGCACTGGGTTCACCGAGACACTTGCAGGTCGAGTCGGCCGCGTGTACATACAAAACCAGGAAATGGTTGTGCCGGGACTTGAACCCGTGTCTCTATCCTCTGTCCTCTTTCATCTCCTTCTAACTTACTGTCTGTATTTAGCCACATTCTTTGACTAAGTGCTTCCTGAAGACCACAAGTATCATTCATCTGGGCCTGTTGTCGCGAGAAAAGTAAACATGTTCTTTGCTAACCACCATGTTTGAAGGACATCAGCGTGATCACCGCCGATAGGACGGAGGGTCAAATGAAAAGGAACACCAATTTCTAGACAGGAGCAGTTGGGAGCCAAGAGTGAATTGTGGAGTGACGTGTTTATTTGAGTGTAAAACTTCCCTCTTTAGGTAGTTATTAGATCTTCACATTCGTGAACATCATAAAACCCACTGATTTCAAAGGCCCAGATGCTTATTATTACAGCAACTCAGTTGTTGATGTGAGAGAAAATGAGAAGTATGTTGCTGCACCACTAAATCAATGGCTGGGAACGGCTGAAACCAAACAAAAAGAATTCACGGTGGCCAGATAGGGCTATTCTCTTCTGACTGTCCCAGGGGACTCAAACAGAATCCATTTGTTTGATTGTTTGTTTTTCAGTTTCACTCGTGTAGCGTACTTATCCACACACCTTCGGCTTGTAGTTTGTCTGTGTCCTTGGATCTCAAGTGAGTCTCCTGTAAGTAAGCACGTAGGTATCTTGAGTTTTCATCCCTTCTTTTAACCCTGTGTCTTTTGTTTGCTGCACTCAGTGCCTGACCTTTTTTTCTGATGATTCAGAGCTGTGCACTTATTGCACTTAAAGAATTATTTTTATCATTAAGCTAAAATCACTTGAAGAACATTATGTTTACTATGCTCCCCCCTTCACCAAGTACCCCTGAAAAACCTCTTCAGTCGCTGTCGATCTGCGTAGTTGGATGCTGTAGACCCCTTCACCATGTTCCTCCCAACAGACCCCGTTACAGTCGCTGTCCATCAGTGAGTAGTAAGATGCTATATGATCTCTACTAGCCTTCTCTGTGTTGTACAGCACTCCCCATGCCCCCTCGACCCCAAGCATTATACATGCTAAAACTAATGCCCCCATTCTTTCTCCTCACACTTATCCCTCCCTTCAGACCCACCCTGCCCAGTCCTTTTCCGTTTGGTAACTTTTAGTCAACTCTCGGGTTCTGTGAGTCTGCTGCTGTTTTTTTCCTTCACTTTTTCTTTGTTGTTATACTCCACACATGAGTGAAAACACTTGGTACTTGTCTTTCTCCGCCTGGCCTATTTCTCTGAACATACTACCGTCTAGCTCCATCCAGGTCATTGCAAATGGTAGTATTTGTTTTCTTCTTAAGGCTGCTTACTGCACTTTTTAAACTGGATTTCATTCTTCCTTTTTGTTTGTAGTTTAGCTATGTTATTCACCATTCAACTCCTGGTTATGAACAATAGCTTTGTGTCAATCGATATGTATCTGTATCTATCTATCTAATGGTCTGTCTGTCTATGTATGTATGTATGTGTGTATGTATGTATGTATGTACCTATGTATCTATGTATCTATCTTCCTATCATCTATCTATGATGTCTATCATCTATCAATCTATGTACCTATCTATCTATCTTTCATCTGTCATCTGTGTAACTATCTATCTATGAATCAAACATCTTTTTGTCTGCCCATCTATCCTTCTGTACAGAACAGTTAACAACATAGCCTATGTCTCTTCCCTACATTATGCTTCCAGAAATCTTGTAAGGTAACTAAGCCATAAAGAGAGCACTGTGTTCACCGATACACTTTCATGTAGAGTCAGCAGCGTGTGCTTACAAAACCAGTAAATGGAGGTGAAAGGACATGAACCTGTATCTCTGTCCTCTGTCCTCTTATACTTCCTGCTCGCTTGGTGACTTTATTTAGCCACATTCAGTGAGTAAGTGATCACTGAAGACCACAAGTATCCTTCGTCTGGTCCGGTTGTCGACAGAAATGTGTACTTGGTTCTTTGCACACCACCATGTTTGAGGGACATCGGCGTGATCACTGCTGATAGGTGCAGGGACAAATATAAAGGAACACCTATTTCTGGACAGGAGCAGTTGGGAACAAAGAGTGTGTTGTGGAGTGAAGTGTTTATTTGAGGGTCCAAACTTCCCTCCTTAGGTGGTTATTACTTCTTTACATTCGTGAACATCATAAAAAGCAATGATTTTAAAAGCCCAGACGCATATTGTTACAGCATTTCATTTGTTGAGGTGAGAGGAAATGAGAAGGAACTTGCTGCCCCACTAAATCTATGCCTGAGCACTGCTGACATCAAACAAAAAGAATTCACGGTGGCTAGATAGGGCTATTTTCTACTGACTCTCTCTGGGGACTCAAACAGAATTCATTTGTTTGTTTGTTTCTTATTTTCACTTGTATAGGTAATCTGTCCCCGCCCCTTCAGCTTGTAGTTTGTCTGTGTCCTTGGATCTCCAGTGAGACTCCAGTAAGGGAGCACGTAGGAGGTCATGAGTTTTCATCAGTTCTTCTAACACTGGGTCTTTTGATTGGAGCACTCAAAGCCTGTACTTTTATTCTGATATTTGAGAGCTGTGCTCTTACTGCACTTTGAAATATTTTCTGTTCTCATTAATATACAATCACATGCAGAACATTATGTTTTCCAGTCTACACCCTTCACCAAGTCCCCGGCAAAAGCCAGTTACAGTCGCTGTCCGTCAGCGTGTACTAAGATGCTGTAGAATCACTACTTGTCTTCTCTGTGTTATGCAGCCGTACAAATGACCCCCCAAGTTACACACTATACATGCTAATCCTAATGCCCCCATTCTTATTCCCCACCCTTATTACTCCCTTCCCACTAACCCTCCCCAGTTCCTCTCTTTTTGGTAACTGTTAGTCCACTCTCGGGTTCTCTGAGTCTGCTGCTGTCTTTTCCTTCAGTTTTTCTTTGTTATCATACTCCACACATGAGTGAAATCATTTGGTACATGTATTTCTCCTCCTTGAATATTTGACTGAGCATAATACCCTCTAGCTCCATCCACGTTATTGCAAATGATAGGATTTGTTTATTCTTATGGCTACCTACTGCACTTTTTAAACTGGATTTCATTCTTCTTCTTTGTTTGTAGTTTCGCTATGTGCTTTCACCATTGCTCTCCTGGTTATGAGCAGTAGCTTTGTGTTAATCGATATGTACCTATATCTATCTATCTGTCTGTCTATCTATTTATCAATCAATCAATCAATCAATCTTCTTTTTGTCTGCCCATCTGTCCTTGTGTACAGAACAGTTAACCATATATCCTATATCACTTTCCTACACTATGCTTCCAAAAATCTTGCAAAGTATCTAGGCTGTAGAGAGAGCACTGGGTTCACCGAGACACTTGCAGGTCGAGTCGGCCGCGTGTACATACAAAACCAGGAAATGGTTGTGCCGGGACTTGAACCCGTGTCTCTATCCTCTGTCCTCTTTCATCTCCTTCTAACTTACTGTCTGTATTTAGCCACATTCTTTGACTAAGTGCTCCCTGAAGACCACAAGTATCATTCATCTGGGCCTGTTGTCGCGAGAAAAGTAAACTTGTTCTTTGCTAACCACCATGTTTGAAGGACATCAGCGTGATCACCGCTGATAGGACGGAGGGTCAAATGAAAAGGAACACCAATTTCTAGACAGGAGCAGTTGGGAGCCAAGAGTGTATTGTGGAGTGACGTGTTTATTTGAGTGTAAAACTTCCCTCTTTAGGTAGTTATTAGATCTTCACATTCGTGAACATCATAAAACCCACTGATTTCAAAGGCCCAGATGCTTATTATTACAGCAACTCAGTTGTTGATGTGAGAGAAAATGAGAAGTATGTTGCTGCACCACTAAATCAATGGCTGGGAACGGCTGAAACCAAACCAAAAGAATTCACGGTGGCCAGATAGGGCTATTCTCTTCTGACTGTCCCAGGGGACTCAAACAGAATCCATTTGTTTGATTGTTTGTTTTTCAGTTTCACTCGTGTAGCGTACTTATCCACACACCTTCGGCTTGTAGTTTGTCTGTGTCCTTGGATCTCAAGTGAGTCTCCTGTAAGTAAGCACGTAGGTATCTTGAGTTTTCATCCCTTCTTTTAACCCTGTGTCTTTTGTTTGCTGCACTCAGTGCCTGACCTTTTTTTCTGATGATTCAGAGCTGTGCACTTATTGCACTTAAAGAATTATTTTTATCATTAAGCTAAAATCACTTGAAGAACATTATGTTTACTATGCTCCCCCCTTCACAAAGTACCCCTGAAAAACCTCTTCAGTCGCTGTCGATCTGCGTAGTTGGATGCTGTAGACCCCTTCACCATGTCCCTCCCAACAGACCCCGTTACAGTTGCTGTCCATCAGTGAGTAGTAAGATGCTATATGATCTCTACTAGCCTTCTCTGTGTTGTACAGCACTCCCCATGCCCCCTCGACCCCAAGCATTATACATGCTAAAACTAATGCCCCCATTCTTTCTCCTCACACTTATCCCTCCCTTCAGACCCACCCTGCCCAGTCCTTTTCCGTTTGGTAACTTTTAGTCAACTCTCGGGTTCTGTGAGTCTGCTGCTGTTTTTTTCCTTCACTTTTTCTTTGTTGTTATACTCCACACATGAGTGAAAACACTTGGTACTTGTCTTTCTCCGCCTGGCCTATTTCTCTGAACATACTACCGTTTAGCTCCATCCAGGTCATTGCAAATGGTAGTATTTGTTTTCTTCTTAAGGCTGCTTACTGCACTTTTTAAACTGGATTTCATTCTTCCTTTTTGTTTGTAGTTTAGCTATGTTATTCACCATTCAACTCCTGGTTATGAACAATAGCTTTGTGTCAATCGATATGTATCTGTATCTATCTATCTAATGGTCTGTCTGTCTATGTATGTATGTATGTATGTATGTATGTATGTATGTACCTATGTATCTATGTATCTATCTTCCTATCATCTATCTATGATGTCTATCATCTATCAATCTATGTACCTATCTATCTATCTTTCATCTGTCATCTGTGTACCTATCTATCTATGAATCAAACATCTTTTTGTCTGCCCATCTATCCTTCTGTACAGAACAGTTAACAACATAGCCTATGTCTCTTCCCTAAATTATGCTTCCAGAAATCTTGTAAGGTAACTAAGCCATAAAGAGAGCACTGTGTTCACCGATACACTTTCATGTAGAGTCAGCAGCGTGTGCTTACAAAACCAGTAAATGGAGGTGAAAGGACATGAACTGTATCTCTGTCCTCTGTCCTCTTATACTTCCTGCTCGCTTGGTGACTTTATTTAGCCACATTCAGTGAGTAAGTGATCCCTGAAGACCACAAGTATCCTTCGTCTGGTCCGGTTGTCGACAGAAATGTGTACTTGTTTCTTTGCACACCACCATGTTTGAGGGACATCGGCGTGATCACTGCTGATAGGTGCAGGGACAAATATAAAGTAACACCTATTTCTGGACAGGAGCAGTTGGGAACAAAGAGTGTGTTGTGGAGTGAAGTGTTTATTTGAGGGTCCAAACTTCCCTCCTTAGGTGGTTATTACTTCTTTACATTCGTGAACATCATAAAAAGCAATGATTTTAAAAGCCCAGACGCATATTGTTACAGCATTTCATTTGTTGAGGTGAGAGGAAATGAGAAGGAACTTGCTGCCCCACTAAATCTATGCCTGAGCACTGCTGACATCAAACAAAAAGAATTCACGGTGGCTAGATAGGGCTATTTTCTACTGACTCTCTCTGGGGACTCAAACAGAATTCATTTGTTTGTTTGTTTCTTATTTTCACTTGTATAGGTAATCTGTCCCCGCCCCTTCAGCTTGTAGTTTGTCTGTGTCCTTGGATCTCCAGTGAGACTCCAGTAAGGGAGCACGTAGGAGGTCATGAGTTTTCATCAGTTCTTCTAACACTGGGTCTTTTGATTGGAGCACTCAAAGCCTGTACTTTTATTCTGATATTTGAGAGCTGTGCTCTTACTGCACTTTGAAATATTTTCTGTTCTCATTAATATACAATCACATGCAGAACATTATGTTTTCCAGTCTACACCCTTCACCAAGTCCCCGGCAAAAGCCAGTTACAGTCGATGTCCGTCAGCGTGTACTAAGATGCTGTAGAATCACTACTTGTCTTCTCTGTGTTATGCAGCCGTACAAATGACCCCCCAAGTTACACACTATACATGCTAATCCTAATGCCCCCATTCTTTTTCCCCGCCCTTATTACTCCCTTCCCACAAACCCTCCCCAGTTCCTCTCTTTTTGGTAACTGTTAGTCCACTCTCGGGTTCTCTGAGTCTGCTGCTGTCTTTTCCTTCAGTTTTTCTTTGTTATCATACTCCACACATGAGTGAAATCATTTGGTACATGTATTTCTCCTCCTTGAATATTTGACTGAGCATAATACCCTCTAGCTCCATCCACGTTATTGCAAATGATAGGATTTGTTTATTCTTATGGCTACCTACTGCACTTTTTAAACTGGATTTCATTCTTCTTCTTTGTTTGTAGTTTCGCTATGTGCTTTCACCATTGCTCTCCTGGTTATGAGCAGTAGCTTTGTGTTAATCGATATGTACCTATATCTATCTATCTGTCTGTCTATCTATTTATCAATCAATCAATCAATCAATCTTCTTTTTGTCTGCCCATCTGTCCTTGTGTACAGAACAGTTAACCATATATCCTATATCACTTTCCTACACTATGCTTCCAAAAATCTTGCAAAGTATCTAGGCTGTAGAGAGAGCACTGGGTTCACCGAGACACTTGCAGGTCGAGTCGGCCGCGTGTACATACAAAACCAGGAAATGGTTGTGCCGGGACTTGAACCCGTGTCTCTATCCTCTGTCCTCTTTCATCTCCTTCTAACTTACTGTCTGTATTTAGCCACATTCTTTGACTAAGTGCTCCCTGAAGACCACAAGTATCATTCATCTGGGCCTGTTGTCGCGAGAAAAGTAAACTTGTTCTTTGCTAACCACCATGTTTGAAGGACATCAGCGTGATCACCGCCGATAGGACGGAGGGTCAAATGAAAAGGAACACCAATTTCTAGACAGGAGCAGTTGGGAGCCAAGAGTGTATTGTGGAGTGACGTGTTTATTTGAGTGTAAAACTTCCCTCTTAAGTAGTTATTAGATCTTCACATTCGTGAACATCATAAAACCCACTGATTTCAAAGGCCCAGATGCTTATTATTACAGCAACTCAGTTGTTGATGTGAGAGAAAATGAGAAGTATGTTGCTGCACCACTAAATCAATGGCTGGGAACGGCTGAAACCAAACAAAAAGAATTCACGGTGGCCAGATAGGGCTATTCTCTTCTGACTGTCCCAGGGGACTCAAACAGAATCCATTTGTTTGATTGTTTGTTTTTCAGTTTCACTCGTGTAGCGTACTTATCCACACACCTTCGGCTTGTAGTTTGTCTGTGTCCTTGGATCTCAAGTGAGTCTCCTGTAAGTAAGCACGTAGGTATCTTGAGTTTTCATCCCTTCTTTTAACCCTGTGTCTTTTGTTTGCTGCACTCAGTGCCTGACCTTTTTTTCTGATGATTCAGAGCTGTGCACTTATTGCACTTAAAGAATTATTTTTATCATTAAGCTAAAATCACTTGAAGAACATTATGTTTACTATGCTCCCCCCTTCACCAAGTACCCCTGAAAAACCTGTTCAGTCGCTGTCGATCTGCGTAGTTGGATGCTGTAGACCCCTTCACCATGTCCCTCCCAACAGACCCCGTTACAGTCGCTGTCCATCAGTGAGTAGTAAGATGCTATATGATCTCTACTAGCTTTCTCTGTGTTGTACAGCACTCCCCATGCCCCCTCGACCCCAAGCATTATACATGCTAAAACTAATGCCCCCATTCTTTCTCCTCACACTTATCCCTCCCTTCAGACCCACCCTGCCCAGTCCTTTTCCGTTTGGTAACTTTTAGTCAACTCTCGGGTTCTGTGAGTCTGCTGCTGTTTTTTTCCTTCACTTTTTCTTTGTTGTTATACTCCACACATGAGTGAAAACACTTGGTACTTGTCTTTCTCCGCCTGGCCTATTTCTCTGAACATACTACCGTTTAGCTCCATCCAGGTCATTGCAAATGGTAGTATTTGTTTTCTTCTTAAGGCTGCTTACTGCACTTTTTAAACTGGATTTCATTCTTCCTTTTTGTTTGTAGTTTAGCTATGTTATTCACCATTCAACTCCTGGTTATGAACAATAGCTTTGTGTCAATCGATATGTATCTGTATCTATCTATCTAATGGTCTGTCTGTCTATGTATGTATGTATGTATGTATGTATGTATGTATGTACCTATGTATCTATGTATCTATCTTCCTATCATCTATCTATGATGTCTATCATCTATCAATCTATGTACCTATCTATCTATCTTTCATCTGTCATCTGTGTACCTATCTATCTATGAATCAAACATCTTTTTGTCTGCCCATCTATCCTTCTGTACAGAACAGTTAACAACATAGCCTATGTCTCTTCCCTACATTATGCTTCCAGAAATCTTGTAAGGTAACTAAGCCATAAAGAGAGCACTGTGTTCACCGATACACTTTCATGTAGAGTCAGCAGCGTGTGCTTACAAAACCAGTAAATGGAGGTGAAAGGACATGAACTGTATCTCTGTCCTCTGTCCTCTTATACTTCCTGCTCGCTTGGTGACTTTATTTAGCCACATTCAGTGAGTAAATGATCCCTGAAGACCACAAGTATCCTTCGTCTGGTCCGGTTGTCGACAGAAATGTGTACTTGTTTCTTTGCACACCACCATGTTTGAGGGACATCGGCGTGATCACTGCTGATAGGTGCAGGGACAAATATAAAGTAACACCTATTTCTGGACAGGAGCAGTTGGGAACAAAGAGTGTGTTGTGGAGTGAAGTGTTTATTTGAGGGTCCAAACTTCCCTCCTTAGGTGGTTATTACTTCTTTACATTCGTGAACATCATAAAAAGCAATGATTTTAAAAGCCCAGACGCATATTGTTACAGCATTTCATTTGTTGAGGTGAGAGGAAATGAGAAGGAACTTGCTGCCCCACTAAATCTATGCCTGAGCACTGCTGACATCAAACAAAAAGAATTCACGGTGGCTAGATAGGGCTATTTTCTACTGACTCTCTCTGGGGACTCAAACAGAATTCATTTGTTTGTTTGTTTCTTATTTTCACTTGTATAGGTAATCTGTCCCCGCCCCTTCAGCTTGTAGTTTGTCTGTGTCCTTGGATCTCCAGTGAGACTCCAGTAAGGGAGCACGTAGGAGGTCATGAGTTTTCATCAGTTCTTCTAACACTGGGTCTTTTGATTGGAGCACTCAAAGCCTGTACTTTTATTCTGATATTTGAGAGCTGTGCTCTTACTGCACTTTGAAATATTTTCTGTTCTCATTAATATACAATCACATGCAGAACATTATGTTTTCCAGTCTACACCCTTCACCAAGTCCCCGGCAAAAGCCAGTTACAGTCGCTGTCCGTCAGCGTGTACTAAGATGCTGTAGAATCACTACTTGTCTTCTCTGTGTTATGCAGCCGTACAAATGACCCCCCAAGTTACACACTATACATGCTAATCCTAATGCCCCCATTCTTTTTCCCCGCCCTTATTACTCCCTTCCCACAAACCCTCCCCAGTTCCTCTCTTTTTGGTAACTGTTAGTCCACTCTCGGGTTCTCTGAGTCTGCTGCTGTCTTTTCCTTCAGTTTTTCTTTGTTATCATACTCCACACATGAGTGAAATCATTTGGTACATGTATTTCTCCTCCTTGAATATTTGACTGAGCATAATACCCTCTAGCTCCATCCACGTTATTGCAAATGATAGGATTTGTTTATTCTTATGGCTACCTACTGCACTTTTTAAACTGGATTTCATTCTTCTTCTTTGTTTGTAGTTTCGCTATGTGCTTTCACCATTGCTCTCCTGGTTATGAGCAGTAGCTTTGTGTTAATCGATATGTACCTATATCTATCTATCTGTCTGTCTATCTATTTATCAATCAATCAATCAATCAATCTTCTTTTTGTCTGCCCATCTGTCCTTGTGTACAGAACAGTTAACCATATATCCTATATCACTTTCCTACACTATGCTTCCAAAAATCTTGCAAAGTATCTAGGCTGTAGAGAGAGCACTGGGTTCACCGAGACACTTGCAGGTCGAGTCGGCCGCGTGTACATACAAAACCAGGAAATGGTTGTGCCGGGACTTGAACCCGTGTCTCTATCCTCTGTCCTCTTTCATCTCCTTCTAACTTACTGTCTGTATTTAGCCACATTCTTTGACTAAGTGCTCCCTGAAGACCACAAGTATCATTCATCTGGGCCTGTTGTCGCGAGAAAAGTAAACTTGTTCTTTGCTAACCACCATGTTTGAAGGACATCAGCGTGATCACCGCCGATAGGACGGAGGGTCAAATGAAAAGGAACACCAATTTCTAGACAGGAGCAGTTGGGAGCCAAGAGTGTATTGTGGAGTGACGTGTTTATTTGAGTGTAAAACTTCCCTCTTAAGTAGTTATTAGATCTTCACATTCGTGAACATCATAAAACCCACTGATTTCAAAGGCCCAGATGCTTATTATTACAGCAACTCAGTTGTTGATGTGAGAGAAAATGAGAAGTATGTTGCTGCACCACTAAATCAATGGCTGGGAACGGCTGAAACCAAACAAAAAGAATTCACGGTGGCCAGATAGGGCTATTCTCTTCTGACTGTCCCAGGGGACTCAAACAGAATCCATTTGTTTGATTGTTTGTTTTTCAGTTTCACTCGTGTAGCGTACTTATCCACACACCTTCGGCTTGTAGTTTGTCTGTGTCCTTGGATCTCAAGTGAGTCTCCTGTAAGTAAGCACGTAGGTATCTTGAGTTTTCATCCCTTCTTTTAACCCTGTGTCTTTTGTTTGCTGCACTCAGTGCCTGACCTTTTTTTCTGATGATTCAGAGCTGTGCACTTATTGCACTTAAAGAATTATTTTTATCATTAAGCTAAAATCACTTGAAGAACATTATGTTTACTATGCTCCCCCCTTCACCAAGTACCCCTGAAAAACCTGTTCAGTCGCTGTCGATCTGCGTAGTTGGATGCTGTAGACCCCTTCACCATGTCCCTCCCAACAGACCCCGTTACAGTCGCTGTCCATCAGTGAGTAGTAAGATGCTATATGATCTCTACTAGCCTTCTCTGTGTTGTACAGCACTCCCCATGCCCCCTCGACCCCAAGCATTATACATGCTAAAACTAATGCCCCCATTCTTTCTCCTCACACTTATCCCTCCCTTCAGACCCACCCTGCCCAGTCCTTTTCCGTTTGGTAACTTTTAGTCAACTCTCGGGTTCTGTGAGTCTGCTGCTGTTTTTTTCCTTCACTTTTTCTTTGTTGTTATACTCCACACATGAGTGAAAACACTTGGTACTTGTCTTTCTCCGCCTGGCCTATTTCTCTGAACATACTACCGTTTAGCTCCATCCAGGTCATTGCAAATGGTAGTATTTGTTTTCTTCTTAAGGCTGCTTACTGCACTTTTTAAACTGGATTTCATTCTTCCTTTTTGTTTGTAGTTTAGCTATGTTATTCACCATTCAACTCCTGGTTATGAACAATAGCTTTGTGTCAATCGATATGTATCTGTATCTATCTATCTAATGGTCTGTCTGTCTATGTATGTATGTATGTATGTATGTATGTATGTATGTACCTATGTATCTATGTATCTATCTTCCTATCATCTATCTATGATGTCTATCATCTATCAATCTATGTACCTATCTATCTATCTTTCATCTGTCATCTGTGTACCTATCTATCTATGAATCAAACATCTTTTTGTCTGCCCATCTATCCTTCTGTACAGAACAGTTAACAACATAGCCTATGTCTCTTCCCTACATTATGCTTCCAGAAATCTTGTAAGGTAACTAAGCCATAAAGAGAGCACTGTGTTCACCGATACACTTTCATGTAGAGTCAGCAGCGTGTGCTTACAAAACCAGTAAATGGAGGTGAAAGGACATGAACTGTATCTCTGTCCTCTGTCCTCTTATACTTCCTGCTCGCTTGGTGACTTTATTTAGCCACATTCAGTGAGTAAATGATCCCTGAAGACCACAAGTATCCTTCGTCTGGTCCGGTTGTCGACAGAAATGTGTACTTGTTTCTTTGCACACCACCATGTTTGAGGGACATCGGCGTGATCACTGCTGATAGGTGCAGGGACAAATATAAAGTAACACCTATTTCTGGACAGGAGCAGTTGGGAACAAAGAGTGTGTTGTGGAGTGAAGTGTTTATTTGAGGGTCCAAACTTCCCTCCTTAGGTGGTTATTACTTCTTTACATTCGTGAACATCATAAAAAGCAATGATTTTAAAAGCCCAGACGCATATTGTTACAGCATTTCATTTGTTGAGGTGAGAGGAAATGAGAAGGAACTTGCTGCCCCACTAAATCTATGCCTGAGCACTGCTGACATCAAACAAAAAGAATTCACGGTGGCTAGATAGGGCTATTTTCTACTGACTCTCTCTGGGGACTCAAACAGAATTCATTTGTTTGTTTGTTTCTTATTTTCACTTGTATAGGTAATCTGTCCCCGCCCCTTCAGCTTGTAGTTTGTCTGTGTCCTTGGATCTCCAGTGAGACTCCAGTAAGGGAGCACGTAGGAGGTCATGAGTTTTCATCAGTTCTTCTAACACTGGGTCTTTTGATTGGAGCACTCAAAGCCTGTACTTTTATTCTGATATTTGAGAGCTGTGCTCTTACTGCACTTTGAAATATTTTCTGTTCTCATTAATATACAATCACATGCAGAACATTATGTTTTCCAGTCTACACCCTTCACCAAGTCCCCGGCAAAAGCCAGTTACAGTCGATGTCCGTCAGCGTGTACTAAGATGCTGTAGAATCACTACTTGTCTTCTCTGTGTTATGCAGCCGTACAAATGACCCCCCAAGTTACACACTATACATGCTAATCCTAATGCCCCCATTCTTTTTCCCCGCCCTTATTACTCCCTTCCCACAAACCCTCCCCAGTTCCTCTCTTTTTGGTAACTGTTAGTCCACTCTCGGGTTCTCTGAGTCTGCTGCTGTCTTTTCCTTCAGTTTTTCTTTGTTATCATACTCCACACATGAGTGAAATCATTTGGTACATGTATTTCTCCTCCTTGAATATTTGACTGAGCATAATACCCTCTAGCTCCATCCACGTTATTGCAAATGATAGGATTTGTTTATTCTTATGGCTACCTACTGCACTTTTTAAACTGGATTTCATTCTTCTTCTTTGTTTGTAGTTTCGCTATGTGCTTTCACCATTGCTCTCCTGGTTATGAGCAGTAGCTTTGTGTTAATCGATATGTACCTATATCTATCTATCTGTCTGTCTATCTATTTATCAATCAATCAATCAATCAATCTTCTTTTTGTCTGCCCATCTGTCCTTGTGTACAGAACAGTTAACCATATATCCTATATCACTTTCCTACACTATGCTTCCAAAAATCTTGCAAAGTATCTAGGCTGTAGAGAGAGCACTGGGTTCACCGAGACACTTGCAGGTCGAGTCGGCCGCGTGTACATACAAAACCAGGAAATGGTTGTGCCGGGACTTGAACCCGTGTCTCTATCCTCTGTCCTCTTTCATCTCCTTCTAACTTACTGTCTGTATTTAGCCACATTCTTTGACTAAGTGCTCCCTGAAGACCACAAGTATCATTCATCTGGGCCTGTTGTCGCGAGAAAAGTAAACTTGTTCTTTGCTAACCACCATGTTTGAAGGACATCAGCGTGATCACCGCCGATAGGACGGAGGGTCAAATGAAAAGGAACACCAATTTCTAGACAGGAGCAGTTGGGAGCCAAGAGTGTATTGTGGAGTGACGTGTTTATTTGAGTGTAAAACTTCCCTCTTAAGTAGTTATTAGATCTTCACATTCGTGAACATCATAAAACCCACTGATTTCAAAGGCCCAGATGCTTATTATTACAGCAACTCAGTTGTTGATGTGAGAGAAAATGAGAAGTATGTTGCTGCACCACTAAATCAATGGCTGGGAACGGCTGAAACCAAACAAAAAGAATTCACGGTGGCCAGATAGGGCTATTCTCTTCTGACTGTCCCAGGGGACTCAAACAGAATCCATTTGTTTGATTGTTTGTTTTTCAGTTTCACTCGTGTAGCGTACTTATCCACACACCTTCGGCTTGTAGTTTGTCTGTGTCCTTGGATCTCAAGTGAGTCTCCTGTAAGTAAGCACGTAGGTATCTTGAGTTTTCATCCCTTCTTTTAACCCTGTGTCTTTTGTTTGCTGCACTCAGTGCCTGACCTTTTTTTCTGATGATTCAGAGCTGTGCACTTATTGCACTTAAAGAATTATTTTTATCATTAAGCTAAAATCACTTGAAGAACATTATGTTTACTATGCTCCCCCCTTCACCAAATACCCCTGAAAAACCTGTTCAGTCGCTGTCGATCTGCGTAGTTGGATGCTGTAGACCCCTTCACCATGTCCCTCCCAACAGACCCCGTTACAGTCGCTGTCCATCAGTGAGTAGTAAGATGCTATATGATCTCTACTAGCCTTCTCTGTGTTGTACAGCACTCCCCATGCCCCCTCGACCCCAAGCATTATACATGCTAAAACTAATGCCCCCATTCTTTCTCCTCACACTTATCCCTCCCTTCAGACGCACCCTGCCCAGTCCTTTTCCCTTTGGTAACTTTTAGTCAACTCTCGGGTTCTGTGAGTCTGCTGCTGTTTTTTTCCTTCACTTTTTCTTTGTTGTTATACTCCACACATGAGTGAAAACACTTGGTACTTGTCTTTCTCCGCCTGGCCTATTTCTCTGAACATACTACCGTCTAGATCCATCCAGGTCATTGCAAATGGTAGTATTTGTTTTCTTCTTAAGGCTGCTTACTGCACTTTTTAAACTGGATTTCATTCTTCCTTTTTGTTTGTAGTTTAGCTATGTTATTCACCATTCAACTCCTGGTTATGAACAATAGCTTTGTGTCAAACGATATGTATCTGTATCTATCTATCTAATGGTCTGTCTGTCTATGTATGTATGTATGTATGTATGTATGTATGTACCTATGTATCTATGTATCTATCTTCCTATCATCTATCTATGATGTCTATCATCTATCAATCTATGTACCTATCTATCTATCTTTCATCTGTCATCTGTGTACCTATCTATCTATGAATCAAACATCTTTTTGTCTGCCCATCTATCCTTCTGTACAGAACAGTTAACAACATAGCCTATGTCTCTTCCCTACATTATGCTTCCAGAAATCTTGTAAGGTAACTAAGCCATAAAGAGAGCACTGTGTTCACCGATACACTTTCATGTAGAGTCAGCAGCGTGTGCTTACAAAACCAGTAAATGGAGGTGAAAGGACATGAACCTGTATCTCTGTCCTCTGTCCTCTTATACTTCCTGCTCGCTTGGTGACTTTATTTAGCCACATTCAGTGAGTAAGTGATCCCTGAAGACCACAAGTATCCTTCGTCTGGTCCGGTTGTCGACAGAAATGTGTACTTGTTTCTTTGCACACCACCATGTTTGAGGGACATCGGCGTGATCACTGCTGATAGGTGCAGGGACAAATATAAAGGAACACCTATTTCTGGACAGGAGCAGTTGGGAACAAAGAGTGTGTTGTGGAGTGAAGTGTTTATTTGAGGGTCCAAACTTCCCTCCTTAGGTGGTTATTACTTCTTTACATTCGTGAACATCATAAAAAGCAATGATTTTAAAAGCCCAGACGCATATTGTTACAGCATTTCATTTGTTGAGGTGAGAGGAAATGAGAAGGAACTTGCTGCCCCACTAAATCTATGCCTGAGCACTGCTGACATCAAACAAAAAGAATTCACGGTGGCTAGATAGGGCTATTTTCTACTGACTCTCTCTGGGGACTCAAACAGAATTCATTTGTTTGTTTGTTTCTTATTTTCACTTGTATAGGTAATCTGTCCCCGCCCCTTCAGCTTGTAGTTTGTCTGTGTCCTTGGATCTCCAGTGAGACTCCAGTAAGGGAGCACGTAGGAGGTCATGAGTTTTCATCAGTTCTTCTAACACTGGGTCTTTTGATTGGAGCACTCAAAGCCTGTACTTTTATTCTGATATTTGAGAGCTGTGCTCTTACTGCACTTTGAAATATTTTCTGTTCTCATTAATATACAATCACATGCAGAACATTATGTTTTCCAGTCTACACCCTTCACCAAGTCCCCGGCAAAAGCCAGTTACAGTCGCTGTCCGTCAGCGTGTACTAAGATGCTGTAGAATCACTACTTGTCTTCTCTGTGTTATGCAGCCGTACAAATGACCCCCCAAGTTACACACTATACATGCTAATCCTAATGCCCCCATTCTTTTTCCCCGCCCTTATTACTCCCTTCCCACAAACCCTCCCCAGTTCCTCTCTTTTTGGTAACTGTTAGTCCACTCTCGGGTTCTCTGAGTCTGCTGCTGTCTTTTCCTTCAGTTTTTCTTTGTTATCATACTCCACACATGAGTGAAATCATTTGGTACATGTATTTCTCCTCCTTGAATATTTGACTGAGCATAATACCCTCTAGCTCCATCCACGTTATTGCAAATGATAGGATTTGTTTATTCTTATGGCTACCTACTGCACTTTTTAAACTGGATTTCATTCTTCTTCTTTGTTTGTAGTTTCGCTATGTGCTTTCACCATTGCTCTCCTGGTTATGAGCAGTAGCTTTGTGTTAATCGATATGTACCTATATCTATCTATCTGTCTGTCTATCTATTTATCAATCAATCAATCAATCAATCTTCTTTTTGTCTGCCCATCTGTCCTTGTGTACAGAACAGTTAACCATATATCCTATATCACTTTCCTACACTATGCTTCCAAAAATCTTGCAAAGTATCTAGGCTGTAGAGAGAGCACTGGGTTCACCGAGACACTTGCAGGTCGAGTCGGCCGCGTGTACATACAAAACCAGGAAATGGTTGTGCCGGGACTTGAACCCGTGTCTCTATCCTCTGTCCTCTTTCATCTCCTTCTAACTTACTGTCTGTATTTAGCCACATTCTTTGACTAAGTGCTCCCTGAAGACCACAAGTATCATTCATCTGGGCCTGTTGTCGCGAGAAAAGTAAACTTGTTCTTTGCTAACCACCATGTTTGAAGGACATCAGCGTGATCACCGCCGATAGGACGGAGGGTCAAATGAAAAGGAACACCAATTTCTAGACAGGAGCAGTTGGGAGCCAAGAGTGTATTGTGGAGTGACGTGTTTATTTGAGTGTAAAACTTCCCTCTTAAGTAGTTATTAGATCTTCACATTCGTGAACATCATAAAACCCACTGATTTCAAAGGCCCAGATGCTTATTATTACAGCAACTCAGTTGTTGATGTGAGAGAAAATGAGAAGTATGTTGCTGCACCACTAAATCAATGGCTGGGAACGGCTGAAACCAAACAAAAAGAATTCACGGTGGCCAGATAGGGCTATTCTCTTCTGACTGTCCCAGGGGACTCAAACAGAATCCATTTGTTTGATTGTTTGTTTTTCAGTTTCACTCGTGTAGCGTACTTATCCACACACCTTCGGCTTGTAGTTTGTCTGTGTCCTTGGATCTCAAGTGAGTCTCCTGTAAGTAAGCACGTAGGTATCTTGAGTTTTCATCCCTTCTTTTAACCCTGTGTCTTTTGTTTGCTGCACTCAGTGCCTGACCTTTTTTTCTGATGATTCAGAGCTGTGCACTTATTGCACTTAAAGAATTATTTTTATCATTAAGCTAAAATCACTTGAAGAACATTATGTTTACTATGCTCCCCCCTTCACCAAGTACCCCTGAAAAACCTGTTCAGTCGCTGTCGATCTGCGTAGTTGGATGCTGTAGATCCCTTCACCATGTCCCTCCCAACAGACCCCGTTACAGTCGCTGTCCATCAGTGAGTAGTAAGATGCTATATGATCTCTACTAGCCTTCTCTGTGTTGTACAGCACTCCCCATGCCCCCTCGACCCCAAGCATTATACATGCTAAAACTAATGCCCCCATTCTTTCTCCTCACACTTATCCCTCCCTTCAGACCCACCCTGCCCAGTCCTTTTCCCTTTGGTAACTTTTAGTCAACTCTCGGGTTCTGTGAGTCTGCTGCTGTTTTTTTCCTTCACTTTTTCTTTGTTGTTATACTCCACACATGAGTGAAACACTTGGTACTTGTCTTTCTCCGCCTGGCCTATTTCTCTGAACATACTACCGTCTAGATCCATCCAGGTCATTGCAAATGGTAGTATTTGTTTTCTTCTTAAGGCTGCTTACTGCACTTTTTAAACTGGATTTCATTCTTCCTTTTTGTTTGTAGTTTAGCTATGTTATTCACCATTCAACTCCTGGTTATGAACAATAGCTTTGTGTCAATCGATATGTATCTGTATCTATCTATCTAATGGTCTGTCTGTCTATGTATGTATGTATGTATGTATGTATGTATGTACCTATGTATCTATGTATCTATCTTCCTATCATCTATCTATGATGTCTATCATCTATCAATCTATGTACCTATCTATCTATCTTTCATCTGTCATCTGTGTACCTATCTATCTATGAATCAAACATCTTTTTGTCTGCCCATCTATCCTTCTGTACAGAACAGTTAACAACATAGCCTATGTCTCTTCCCTACATTATGCTTCCAGAAATCTTGTAAGGTAACTAAGCCATAAAGAGAGCACTGTGTTCACCGATACACTTTCATGTAGAGTCAGCAGCGTGTGCTTACAAAACCAGTAAATGGAGGTGAAAGGACATGAACCTGTATCTCTGTCCTCTGTCCTCTTATACTTCCTGCTCGCTTGGTGACTTTATTTAGCCACATTCAGTGAGTAAGTGATCCCTGAAGACCACAAGTATCCTTCGTCTGGTCCGGTTGTCGACAGAAATGTGTACTTGTTTCTTTGCACACCACCATGTTTGAGGGACATCGGCGTGATCACTGCTGATAGGTGCAGGGACAAATATAAAGGAACACCTATTTCAGGACAGGAGCAGTTGGGAACAAAGAGTGTGTTGTGGAGTGAAGTGTTTATTTGAGGGTCCAAACTTCCCTCCTTAGGTGGTTATTACTTCTTTACATTCGTGAACATCATAAAAAGCAATGATTTTAAAAGCCCAGACGCATATTGTTACAGCATTTCATTTGTTGAGGTGAGAGGAAATGAGAAGGAACTTGCTGCCCCACTAAATCTATGCCTGAGCACTGCTGACATCAAACAAAAAGAATTCACGGTGGCTAGATAGGGCTATTTTCTACTGACTCTCTCTGGGGACTCAAACAGAATTCATTTGTTTGTTTGTTTCTTATTTTCACTTGTATAGGTAATCTGTCCCCGCCCCTTCAGCTTGTAGTTTGTCTGTGTCCTTGGATCTCCAGTGAGACTCCAGTAAGGGAGCACGTAGGAGGTCATGAGTTTTCATCAGTTCTTCTAACACTGGGTCTTTTGATTGGAGCACTCAAAGCCTGTACTTTTATTCTGATATTTGAGAGCTGTGCTCTTACTGCACTTTGAAATATTTTCTGTTCTCATTAATATACAATCACATGCAGAACATTATGTTTTCCAGTCTACACCCTTCACCAAGTCCCCGGCAAAAGCCAGTTACAGTCGCTGTCCGTCAGCGTGTACTAAGATGCTGTAGAATCACTACTTGTCTTCTCTGTGTTATGCAGCCGTACAAATGACCCCCCAAGTTACACACTATACATGCTAATCCTAATGCCCCCATTCTTTTTCCCCGCCCTTATTACTCCCTTCCCACAAACCCTCCCCAGTTCCTCTCTTTTTGGTAACTGTTAGTCCACTCTCGGGTTCTCTGAGTCTGCTGCTGTCTTTTCCTTCAGTTTTTCTTTGTTATCATACTCCACACATGAGTGAAATCATTTGGTACATGTATTTCTCCTCCTTGAATATTTGACTGAGCATAATACCCTCTAGCTCCATCCACGTTATTGCAAATGATAGGATTTGTTTATTCTTATGGCTACCTACTGCACTTTTTAAACTGGATTTCATTCTTCTTCTTTGTTTGTAGTTTCGCTATGTGCTTTCACCATTGCTCTCCTGGTTATGAGCAGTAGCTTTGTGTTAATCGATATGTACCTATATCTATCTATCTGTCTGTCTATCTATTTATCAATCAATCAATCAATCAATCTTCTTTTTGTCTGCCCATCTGTCCTTGTGTACAGAACAGTTAACCATATATCCTATATCACTTTCCTACACTATGCTTCCAAAAATCTTGCAAAGTATCTAGGCTGTAGAGAGAGCACTGGGTTCACCGAGACACTTGCAGGTCGAGTCGGCGGCGTGTACATACAAAACCAGGAAATGGTTGTGCCGGGACTTGAACCCGTGTCTCTATCCTCTGTCCTCTTTCATCTCCTTCTAACTTACTGTCTGTATTTAGCCACATTCTTTGACTAAGTGCTCCCTGAAGACCACAAGTATCATTCATCTGGGCCTGTTGTCGCGAGAAAAGTAAACTTGTTCTTTGCTAACCACCATGTTTGAAGGACATCAGCGTGATCACCGCCGATAGGACGGAGGGTCAAATGAAAAGGAACACCAATTTCTAGACAGGAGCAGTTGGGAGCCAAGAGTGTATTGTGGAGTGACGTGTTTATTTGAGTGTAAAACTTCCCTCTTTAGGTAGTTATTAGATCTTCACATTCGTGAACATCATAAAACCCACTGATTTCAAAGGCCCAGATGCTTATTATTACAGCAACTCAGTTGTTGATGTGAGAGAAAATGAGAAGTATGTTGCTGCACCACTAAATCAATGGCTGGGAACGGCTGAAACCAAACAAAAAGAATTCACGGTGGCCAGATAGGGCTATTCTCTTCTGACTGTCCCAGGGGACTCAAACAGAATCCATTTGTTTGATTGTTTGTTTTTCAGTTTCACTCGTGTAGCGTACTTATCCACACACCTTCGGCTTGTAGTTTGTCTGTGTCCTTGGATCTCAAGTGAGTCTCCTGTAAGTAAGCACGTAGGTATCTTGAGTTTTCATCCCTTCTTTTAACCCTGTGTCTTTTGTTTGCTGCACTCAGTGCCTGACCTTTTTTTCTGATGATTCAGAGCTGTGCACTTATTGCACTTAAAGAATTATTTTTATCATTAAGCTAAAATCACTTGAAGAACATTATGTTTACTATGCTCCCCCCTTCACCAAGTACCCCTGAGAAACCTGTTCAGTCGCTGTCGATCTGCGTAGTTGGATGCTGTAGATCCCTTCACCATGTTCCTCCCAACAGACCCCGTTACAGTCGCTGTCCATCAGTGAGTAGTAAGATGCTATATGATCTCTACTAGCCTTCTCTGTGTTGTACAGCACTCCCCATGCCCCCTCGACCCCAAGCATTATACATGCTAAAACGAATGCCCCCATTCTTTCTCCTCACACTTATCCCTCCCTTCAGACCCACCCTGCCCAGTCCTTTTCCCTTTGGTAACTTTTAGTCAACTCTCGGGTTCTGTGAGTCTGCTGCTGTTTTTTTCCTTCACTTTTTCTTTGTTGTTATACTCCACACATGAGTGAAAACACTTGGTACTTGTCTTTCTCCGCCTGGCCTATTTCTCTGAACATACTACCGTCTAGCTCCATCCAGGTCATTGCAAATGGTAGTATTTGTTTTCTTCTTAAGGCTGCTTACTGCACTTTTTAAACTGGATTTCATTCTTCCTTTTTGTTTGTAGTTTAGCTATGTTATTCACCATTCAACTCCTGGTTATGAACAATAGCTTTGTGTCAATCGATATGTATCTGTATCTATCTATCTAATGGTCTGTCTGTCTATGTATGTATGTATGTATGTATGTATGTATGTATGTACCTATGTATCTATGTATCTATCTTCCTATCATCTATCTATGATGTCTATCATCTATCAATCTATGTACCTATCTATCTATCTTTCATCTGTCATCTGTGTACCTATCTATCTATAAATCAAACATCTTTTTGTCTGCCCATCTATCCTTCTGTACAGAACAGTTAACAACATAGCCTATGTCTCTTCCCTACATTATGGTTCCAGAAATCTTGTAAGGTAACTAAGCCATAAAGAGAGCACTGTGTTCACCGATACACTTTCATGTAGAGTCAGCAGCGTGTGCTTACAAAACCAGTAAATGGAGGTGAAAGGACATGAACCTGTATCTCTGTCCTCTGTCCTCTTACACTTCCTGCTCGCTTGGTGACTTTATTTAGCCACATTCAGTGAGTAAGTGATCCCTGAAGACCACAAGTATCCTTCGTCTGGTCCGGTTGTCGACAGAAATGTGTACTTGTTTCTTTGCACACCACCATGTTTGAGGGACATCGGCGTGATCACTGCTGATAGGTGCAGGGACAAATATAAAGGAACACCTATTTCTGGACAGGAGCAGTTGGGAACAAAGAGTGTGTTGTGGAGTGAAGTGTTTATTTGAGGGTCCAAACTTCCCTCCTTAGGTGGTTATTACTTCTTTACATTCGTGAACATCATAAAAAGCAATGATTTTAAAAGCCCAGACGCATATTGTTACAGCATTTCATTTGTTGAGGTGAGAGGAAATGAGAAGGAACTTGCTGCCCCACTAAATCTATGCCTGAGCACTGCTGACATCAAACAAAAAGAATTTACGGTGGCTAGATAGGGCTATTTTCTACTGACTCTCTCTGGGGACTCAAACAGAATTCATTTGTTTGTTTGTTTCTTATTTTCACTTGTATAGGTAATCTGTCCCCGCCCCTTCAGCTTGTAGTTTGTCTGTGTCCTTGGATCTCCAGTGAGACTCCAGTAAGGGAGCACGTAGGAGGTCATGAGTTTTCATCAGTCCTTCTAACACTGGGTCTTTTGATTGGAGCACTCAAAGCCTGTACTTTTATTCTGATATTTGAGAGCTGTGCTCTTACTGCACTTTGAAATATTTTCTGTTCTCATTAATATACAATCACATGCAGAACATTATGTTTTCCAGTCTACACCCTTCACCAAGTCCCCGGCAAAAGCCAGTTACAGTCGCTGTCCGTCAGCGTGTACTAAGATGCTGTAGAATCACTACTTGTCTTCTCTGTGTTATGCAGCCGTACAAATGACCCCCCAAGTTACACACTATACATGCTAATCCTAATGCCCCCATTCTTTTTCCCCGCCCTTATTACTCCCTTCCCACAAACCCTCCCCAGTTCCTCTCTTTTTGGTAACTGTTAGTCCACTCTCGGGTTCTCTGAGTCTGCTGCTGTCTTTTCCTTCAGTTTTTCTTTGTTATCATACTCCACACATGAGTGAAATCATTTGGTACATGTATTTCTCCTCCTTGAATATTTGACTGAGCATAATACCCTCTAGCTCCATCCACGTTATTGCAAATGATAGGATTTGTTTATTCTTATGGCTACCTACTGCACTTTTTAAACTGGATTTCATTCTTCTTCTTTGTTTGTAGTTTCGCTATGTGCTTTCACCATTGCTCTCCTGGTTATGAGCAGTAGCTTTGTGTTAATCGATATGTACCTATATCTATCTATCTGTCTGTCTATCTATTTATCAATCAATCAATCAATCAATCTTCTTTTTGTCTGCCCATCTGTCCTTGTGTACAGAACAGTTAACCATATATCCTATATCACTTTCCTACACTATGCTTCCAAAAATCTTGCAAAGTATCTAGGCTGTAGAGAGAGCACTGGGTTCACCGAGACACTTGCAGGTCGAGTCGGCGGCGTGTACATACAAAACCAGGAAATGGTTGTGCCGGGACTTGAACCCGTGTCTCTATCCTCTGTCCTCTTTCATCTCCTTCTAACTTACTGTCTGTATTTAGACACATTCTTTGACTAAGTGCTCCCTGAAGACCACAAGTATCATTCATCTGGGCCTGTTGTCGCGAGAAAAATAAACTTGTTCTTTGCTAACCACCATGTTTGAAGGACATCAGCGTGATCACCGCCGATAGGACGGAGGGTCAAATGAAAAGGAACACCAATTTCTAGACAGGAGCAGTTGGGAGCCAAGAGTGTATTGTGGAGTGACGTGTTTATTTGAGTGTAAAACTTCCCTCTTTAGGTAGTTATTAGATCTTCACATTCGTGAACATCATAAAACCCACTGATTTCAAAGGCCCAGATGCTTATTATTACAGCAACTCAGTTGTTGATGTGAGAGAAAATGAGAAGTATGTTGCTGCACCACTAAATCAATGGCTGGGAACGGCTGAAACCAAACAAAAAGAATTCACGGTGGCCAGATAGGGCTATTCTCTTCTGACTGTCCCAGGGGACTCAAACAGAATCCATTTGTTTGATTGTTTGTTTTTCAGTTTCACTCGTGTAGCGTACTTATCCACACACCTTCGGCTTGTAGTTTGTCTGTGTCCTTGGATCTCAAGTGAGTCTCCTGTAAGTAAGCACGTAGGTATCTTGAGTTTTCATCCCTTCTTTTAACCCTGTGTTTTTGTTTGCTGCACTCAGTGCCTGACCTTTTTTTCTGATGATTCAGAGCTGTGCACTTATTGCACTTAAAGAATTATTTTTATCATTAAGCTAAAATCACTTGAAGAACATTATGTTTACTATGCTCCCCCCTTCACCAAGTACCCCTGAGAAACCTGTTCAGTCGCTGTCGATCTGCGTAGTTGGATGCTGTAGATCCCTTCACCATGTTCCTCCCAACAGACCCCGTTACAGTCGCTGTCCATCAGTGAGTAGTAAGATGCTATATGATCTCTACTAGCCTTCTCTGTGTTGTACAGCACTCCCCATGCCCCCTCGACCCCAAGCATTATACATGCTAAAACGAATGCCCCCATTCTTTCTCCTCACACTTATCCCTCCCTTCAGACCCACCCTGCCCAGTCCTTTTCCCTTTGGTAACTTTTAGTCAACTCTCGGGTTCTGTGAGTCTGCTGCTGTTTTTTTCCTTCACTTTTTCTTTGTTGTTATACTCCACACATGAGTGAAAACACTTGGTACTTGTCTTTCTCCGCCTGGCCTATTTCTCTGAACATACTACCGTCTAGCTCCATCCAGGTCATTGCAAATGGTAGTATTTGTTTTCTTCTTAAGGCTGCTTACTGCACTTTTTAAACTGGATTTCATTCTTCCTTTTTGTTTGTAGTTTAGCTATGTTATTCACCATTCAACTCCTGGTTATGAACAATAGCTTTGTGTCAATCGATATGTATCTGTATCTATCTATCTAATGGTCTGTCTGTCTATGTATGTATGTATGTATGTATGTATGTATGTATGTACCTATGTATCTATGTATCTATCTTCCTATCATCTATCTATGATGTCTATCATCTATCAATCTATGTACCTATCTATCTATCTTTCATCTGTCATCTGTGTACCTATCTATCTATAAATCAAACATCTTTTTGTCTGCCCATCTATCCTTCTGTACAGAACAGTTAACAACATAGCCTATGTCTCTTCCCTACATTATGGTTCCAGAAATCTTGTAAGGTAACTAAGCCATAAAGAGAGCACTGTGTTCACCGATACACTTTCATGTAGAGTCAGCAGCGTGTGCTTACAAAACCAGTAAATGGAGGTGAAAGGACATGAACCTGTATCTCTGTCCTCTGTCCTCTTACACTTCCTGCTCGCTTGGTGACTTTATTTAGCCACATTCAGTGAGTAAGTGATCCCTGAAGACCACAAGTATCCTTCGTCTGGTCCGGTTGTCGACAGAAATGTGTACTTGTTTCTTTGCACACCACCATGTTTGAGGGACATCGGCGTGATCACTGCTGATAGGTGCAGGGACAAATATAAAGGAACACCTATTTCTGGACAGGAGCAGTTGGGAACAAAGAGTGTGTTGTGGAGTGAAGTGTTTATTTGAGGGTCCAAACTTCCCTCCTTAGGTGGTTATTACTTCTTTACATTCGTGAACATCATAAAAAGCAATGATTTTAAAAGCCCAGACGCATATTGTTACAGCATTTCATTTGTTGAGGTGAGAGGAAATGAGAAGGAACTTGCTGCCCCACTAAATCTATGCCTGAGCACTGCTGACATCAAACAAAAAGAATTTACGGTGGCTAGATAGGGCTATTTTCTACTGACTCTCTCTGGGGACTCAAACAGAATTCATTTGTTTGTTTGTTTCTTATTTTCACTTGTATAGGTAATCTGTCCCCGCCCCTTCAGCTTGTAGTTTGTCTGTGTCCTTGGATCTCCAGTGAGACTCCAGTAAGGGAGCACGTAGGAGGTCATGAGTTTTCATCAGTCCTTCTAACACTGGGTCTTTTGATTGGAGCACTCAAAGCCTGTACTTTTATTCTGATATTTGAGAGCTGTGCTCTTACTGCACTTTGAAATATTTTCTGTTCTCATTAATATACAATCACATGCAGAACATTATGTTTTCCAGTCTACACCCTTCACCAAGTCCCCGGCAAAAGCCAGTTACAGTCGCTGTCCGTCAGCGTGTACTAAGATGCTGTAGAATCACTACTTGTCTTCTCTGTGTTATGCAGCCGTACAAATGACCCCCCAAGTTACACACTATACATGCTAATCCTAATGCCCCCATTCTTTTTCCCCGCCCTTATTACTCCCTTCCCACAAACCCTCCCCAGTTCCTCTCTTTTTGGTAACTGTTAGTCCACTCTCGGGTTCTCTGAGTCTGCTGCTGTCTTTTCCTTCAGTTTTTCTTTGTTATCATACTCCACACATGAGTGAAATCATTTGGTACATGTATTTCTCCTCCTTGAATATTTGACTGAGCATAATACCCTCTAGCTCCATCCACGTTATTGCAAATGATAGGATTTGTTTATTCTTATGGCTACCTACTGCACTTTTTAAACTGGATTTCATTCTTCTTCTTTGTTTGTAGTTTCGCTATGTGCTTTCACCATTGCTCTCCTGGTTATGAGCAGTAGCTTTGTGTTAATCGATATGTACCTATATCTATCTATCTGTCTGTCTATCTATTTATCAATCAATCAATCAATCAATCTTCTTTTTGTCTGCCCATCTGTCCTTGTGTACAGAACAGTTAACCATATATCCTATATCACTTTCCTACACTATGCTTCCAAAAATCTTGCAAAGTATCTAGGCTGTAGAGAGAGCACTGGGTTCACCGAGACACTTGCAGGTCGAGTCGGCGGCGTGTACATACAAAACCAGGAAATGGTTGTGCCGGGACTTGAACCCGTGTCTCTATCCTCTGTCCTCTTTCATCTCCTTCTAACTTACTGTCTGTATTTAGACACATTCTTTGACTAAGTGCTCCCTGAAGACCACAAGTATCATTCATCTGGGCCTGTTGTCGCGAGAAAAATAAACTTGTTCTTTGCTAACCACCATGTTTGAAGGACATCAGCGTGATCACCGCCGATAGGACGGAGGGTCAAATGAAAAGGAACACCAATTTCTAGACAGGAGCAGTTGGGAGCCAAGAGTGTATTGTGGAGTGACGTGTTTATTTGAGTGTAAAACTTCCCTCTTTAGGTAGTTATTAGATCTTCACATTCGTGAACATCATAAAACCCACTGATTTCAAAGGCCCAGATGCTTATTATTACAGCAACTCAGTTGTTGATGTGAGAGAAAATGAGAAGTATGTTGCTGCACCACTAAATCAATGGCTGGGAACGGCTGAAACCAAACAAAAAGAATTCACGGTGGCCAGATAGGGCTATTCTCTTCTGACTGTCCCAGGGGACTCAAACAGAATCCATTTGTTTGATTGTTTGTTTTTCAGTTTCACTCGTGTAGCGTACTTATCCACACACCTTCGGCTTGTAGTTTGTCTGTGTCCTTGGATCTCAAGTGAGTCTCCTGTAAGTAAGCACGTAGGTATCTTGAGTTTTCATCCCTTCTTTTAACCCTGTGTTTTTGTTTGCTGCACTCAGTGCCTGACCTTTTTTTCTGATGATTCAGAGCTGTGCACTTATTGCACTTAAAGAATTATTTTTATCATTAAGCTAAAATCACTTGAAGAACATTATGTTTACTATGCTCCCCCCTTCACCAAGTACCCCTGAGAAACCTGTTCAGTCGCTGTCGATCTGCGTAGTTGGATGCTGTAGACCCCTTCACCATGTCCCTCCCAACAGACCCCGTTACAGTCGCTGTCCATCAGTGAGTAGTAAGATGCTATATGATCTCTACTAGCCTTCTCTGTGTTGTACAGCACTCCCCATGCCCCCTCGACCCCAAGCATTATACATGCTAAAACTAATGCCCCCATTCTTTCTCCTCACACTTATCCCTCCCTTCAGACCCACCCTGCCCAGTCCTTTTCCCTTTGGTAACTTTTAGTCAACTCTCGGGTTCTGTGAGTCTGCTGCTGTTTTTTTCCTTCACTTTTTCTTTGTTGTTATACTCCACACATGAGTGAAAACACTTGGTACTTGTCTTTCTCCGCCTGGCCTATTTCTCTGAACATACTACCGTCTAGCTCCATCCAGGTCATTGCAAATGGTAGTATTTGTTTTCTTCTTAAGGCTGCTTACTGCACTTTTTAAACTGGATTTCATTCTTCCTTTTTGTTTGTAGTTTAGCTATGTTATACACCATTCAAATCCTGGTTATGAACAATAGCTTTGTGTCAATCGATATGTATCTGTATCTATCTATCTAATGGTCTGTCTGTCTATGTATGTATGTATGTATGTATGTATGTATGTATGTACCTATGTATCTATGTATCTATCTTCCTATCATCTATCTATGATGTCTATCATCTATCAATCTATGTACCTATCTATCTATCTTTCATCTGTCATCTGTGTACCTATCTATCTATGAATCAAACATCTTTTTGTCTGCCCATCTATCCTTCTGTACAGAACAGTTAACAACATAGCCTATGTCTCTTCCCTACATTATGCTTCCAGAAATCTTGTAAGGTAACTAAGCCATAAAGAGAGCACTGTGTTCACCGATACACTTTCATGTAGAGTCAGCAGCGTGTGCTTACAAAACCAGTAAATGGAGGTGAAAGGACATGAACCTGTATCTCTGTCCTCTGTCCTCTTACACTTCCTGCTCGCTTGGTGACTTTATTTAGCCACATTCAGTGAGTAAGTGATCCCTGAAGACCACAAGTATCCTTCGTCTGGTCCGGTTGTCGACAGAAATGTGTACTTGTTTCTTTGCACACCACCATGTTTGAGGGACATCGGCGTGATCACTGCTGATAGGTGCAGGGACAAATATAAAGTAACACCTATTTCTGGACAGGAGCAGTTGGGAACAAAGAGTGTGTTGTGGAGTGAAGTGTTTATTTGAGGGTCCAAACTTCCCTCCTTAGGTGGTTATTACTTCTTTACATTCGTGAACATCATAAAAAGCAATGATTTTAAAAGCCCAGACGCATATTGTTACAGCATTTCATTTGTTGAGGTGAGAGGAAATGAGAAGGAACTTGCTGCCCCACTAAATCTATGCCTGAGCACTGCTGACATCAAACAAAAAGAATTTACGGTGGCTAGATAGGGCTATTTTCTACTGACTCTCTGGGGACTCAAACAGAATTCATTTGTTTGTTTGTTTCTTATTTTCACTTGTATAGGTAATCTGTCCCCGCCCCTTCAGCTTGTAGTTTGTCTGTGTCCTTGGATCTCCAGTGAGACTCCAGTAAGGGAGCACGTAGGAGGTCATGAGTTTTCATCAGTCCTTCTAACACTGGGTCTTTTGATTGGAGCACTCAAAGCCTGTACTTTTATTCTGATATTTGAGAGCTGTGCTCTTACTGCACTTTGAAATATTTTCTGTTCTCATTAATATACAATCACATGCAGAACATTATGTTTTCCAGTCTACACCCTTCACCAAGTCCCCGGCAAAAGCCAGTTACAGTCGCTGTCCGTCAGCGTGTACTAAGATGCTGTAGAATCACTACTTGTCTTCTCTGTGTTATGCAGCCGTACAAATGACCCCCCAAGTTACACACTATACATGCTAATCCTAATGCCCCCATTCTTTTTCCCCGCCCTTATTACTCCCTTCCCACAAACCCTCCCCAGTTCCTCTCTTTTTGGTAACTGTTAGTCCACTCTCGGGTTCTCTGAGTCTGCTGCTGTCTTTTCCTTCAGTTTTTCTTTGTTATCATACTCCACACATGAGTGAAATCATTTGGTACATGTATTTCTCCTCCTTGAATATTTGACTGAGCATAATACCCTCTAGCTCCATCCACGTTATTGCAAATGATAGGATTTGTTTATTCTTATGGCTACCTACTGCACTTTTTAAACTGGATTTCATTCTTCTTCTTTGTTTGTAGTTTCGCTATGTGCTTTCACCATTGCTCTCCTGGTTATGAGCAGTAGCTTTGTGTTAATCGATATGTACCTATATCTATCTATCTGTCTGTCTATCTATTTATCAATCAATCAATCAATCAATCTTCTTTTTGTCTGCCCATCTGTCCTTGTGTACAGAACAGTTAACCATATATCCTATATCACTTTCCTACACTATGCTTCCAAAAATCTTGCAAAGTATCTAGGCTGTAGAGAGAGCACTGGGTTCACCGAGACACTTGCAGGTCGAGTCGGCGGCGTGTACATACAAAACCAGGAAATGGTTGTGCCGGGACTTGAACCCGTGTCTCTATCCTCTGTCCTCTTTCATCTCCTTCTAACTTACTGTCTGTATTTAGACACATTCTTTGACTAAGTGCTCCCTGAAGACCACAAGTATCATTCATCTGGGCCTGTTGTCGCGAGAAAAATAAACTTGTTCTTTGCTAACCACCATGTTTGAAGGACATCAGCGTGATCACCGCCGATAGGACGGAGGGTCAAATGAAAAGGAACACCAATTTCTAGACAGGAGCAGTTGGGAGCCAAGAGTGTATTGTGGAGTGACGTGTTTATTTGAGTGTAAAACTTCCCTCTTTAGGTAGTTATTAGATCTTCACATTCGTGAACATCATAAAACCCACTGATTTCAAAGGCCCAGATGCTTATTATTACAGCAACTCAGTTGTTGATGTGAGAGAAAATGAGAAGTATGTTGCTGCACCACTAAATCAATGGCTGGGAACGGCTGAAACCAAACAAAAAGAATTCACGGTGGCCAGATAGGGCTATTCTCTTCTGACTGTCCCAGGGGACTCAAACAGAATCCATTTGTTTGATTGTTTGTTTTTCAGTTTCACTCGTGTAGCGTACTTATCCACACACCTTCGGCTTGTAGTTTGTCTGTGTCCTTGGATCTCAAGTGAGTCTCCTGTAAGTAAGCACGTAGGTATCTTGAGTTTTCATCCCTTCTTTTAACCCTGTGTTTTTGTTTGCTGCACTCAGTGCCTGACCTTTTTTTCTGATGATTCAGAGCTGTGCACTTATTGCACTTAAAGAATTATTTTTATCATTAAGCTAAAATCACTTGAAGAACATTATGTTTACTATGCTCCCCCCTTCACCAAGTACCCCTGAGAAACCTGTTCAGTCGCTGTCGATCTGCGTAGTTGGATGCTGTAGACCCCTTCACCATGTCCCTCCCAACAGACCCCGTTACAGTCGCTGTCCATCAGTGAGTAGTAAGATGCTATATGATCTCTACTAGCCTTCTCTGTGTTGTACAGCACTCCCCATGCCCCCTCGACCCCAAGCATTATACATGCTAAAACTAATGCCCCCATTCTTTCTCCTCACACTTATCCCTCCCTTCAGACCCACCCTGCCCAGTCCTTTTCCGTTTGGTAACTTTTAGTCAACTCTCGGGTTCTGTGAGTCTGCTGCTGTTTTTTTCCTTCACTTTTTCTTTGTTGTTATACTCCACACATGAGTGAAAACACTTGGTACTTGTCTTTCTCCGCCTGGCCTATTTCTCTGAACATACTACCGTCTAGCTCCATCCAGGTCATTGCAAATGGTAGTATTTGTTTTCTTCTTAAGGCTGCTTACTGCACTTTTTAAACTGGATTTCATTCTTCCTTTTTGTTTGTAGTTTAGCTATGTTATACACCATTCAACTCCTATTTATGAACAATAGCTTTGTGTCAATCGATATGTATCTGTATCTATCTATCTAATGGTCTGTCTGTCTATGTATGTATGTATGTATGTATGTATGTATGTATGTATGTACCTATGTATCTATGTATCTATCTTCCTATCATCTATCTATGATGTCTATCATCTATCAATCTATGTACCTATCTATCTATCTTTCATCTGTCATCTGTGTACCTATCTATCTATGAATCAAACATCTTTTTGTCTGCCCATCTATCCTTCTGTACAGAACAGTTAACAACATAGCCTATGTCTCTTCCCTACATTATGCTTCCAGAAATCTTGTAAGGTAACTAAGCCATAAAGAGAGCACTGTGTTCACCGATACACTTTCATGTAGAGTCAGCAGCGTGTGCTTACAAAACCAGTAAATGGAGGTGAAAGGACATGAACCTGTATCTCTGTCCTCTGTCCTCTTATACTTCCTGCTCGCTTGGTGACTTTATTTAGCCACATTCAGTGAGTAAGTGATCCCTGAAGACCACAAGTATCCTTCGTCTGGTCCGGTTGTCGACAGAAATGTGTACTTGGTTCTTTGCACACCACCATGTTTGAGGGACATCGGCGTGATCACTGCTGATAGGTGCAGGGACAAATATAAAGGAACACCTATTTCTGGACAGGAGCAGTTGGGAACAAAGAGTGTGGTGTGGAGTGAAGTGTTTCTTTGAGGGTCCAAACTTCCCTCCTTAGGTGGTTATTACTTCTTTACATTCGTGAACATCATAAAAAGCAATGATTTTAAAAGCCCAGACGCATATTGTTACAGCATTTCATTTGTTGAGGTGAGAGGAAATGAGAAGGAACTTGCTGCCCCACTAAATCTATGCCTGAGCACTGCTGACATCAAACAAAAAGAATTCACGGTGGCTAGATAGGGCTATTTTCTACTGACTCTCTCTGGGGACTCAAACAGAATTCATTTGTCTGTTTGTTTCTTATTTTCACTTGTATAGGTAATCTGTCCCCGCCCCTTCAGCTTGTAGTTTGTCTGTGTCCTTGGATCTCCAGTGAGACTCCAGTAAGGGAGCACGTAGGAGGTCATGAGTTTTCATCAGTTCTTCTAACACTGGGTCTTTTGATTGGAGCACTCAAAGCCTGTACTTTTATTCTGATATTTGAGAGCTGTGCTCTTACAGCACTTTGAAATATTTTCTGTTCTCATTAATATACAATCACATGCAGAACATTATGTTTTCCAGTCTACACCCTTCACCAAGTCCCCGGCAAAAGCCAGTTACAGTCGCTGTCCGTCAGCGTGTACTAAGATGCTGTAGAATCACTACCTGTCTTCTCTGTGTTATGCAGCCGTACAAATGACCCCCCAAGTTACACACTATACATGCTAATCCTAATGCCCCCATTCTTTTTCCCCGCCCTTATTACTCCCTTCCCACAAACCCTCCCCAGTTCCTCTCTTTTTGGTAACTGTTAGTCCACTCTCGGGTTCTCTGAGTCTGCTGCTGTCTTTTCCTTCAGTTTTTCTTTGTTATCATACTCCACACATGAGTGAAATCATTTGGTACATGTATTTCTCCTCCTTGAATATTTGACTGAGCATAATACCCTCTAGCTCCATCCACGTTATTGCAAATGATAGGATTTGTTTATTCTTATGGCTACCTACTGCACTTTTTAAACTGGATTTCATTCTTCTTCTTTGTTTGTAGTTTCGCTATGTGCTTTCACCATTGCTCTCCTGGTTATGAGCAGTAGCTTTGTGTTAATCGATATGTACCTATATCTATCTATCTGTCTGTCTATCTATTTATCAATCAATCAATCAATCAATCTTCTTTTTGTCTGCCCATCTGTCCTTGTGTACAGAACAGTTAACCATATATCCTATATCACTTTCCTACACTATGCTTCCAAAAATCTTGCAAAGTATCTAGGCTGTAGAGAGAGCATTGGGTTCACCGAGACACTTGCAGGTCGAGTCGGCCGCGTGTACATACAAAACCAGGAAATGGTTGTGCCGGGACTTGAACCCGTGTCTCTATCCTCTGTCCTCTTTCATCTCCTTCTAACTTACTGTCTGTATTTAGACACATTCTTTGACTAAGTGCTCCCTGAAGACCACAAGTATCATTCATCTGGGCCTGTTGTCGCGAGAAAAGTAAACTTGTTCTTTGCTAACCACCATGTTTGAAGGACATCAGCGTGATCACCGCCGATAGGACGGAGGGTCAAATGAAAAGGAACACCAATTTCTAGACAGGAGCAGTTGGGAGCCAAGAGTGTATTGTGGAGTGACGTGTTTATTTGAGTGTAAAACTTCCCTCTTTAGGTAGTTATTAGATCTTCACATTCGTGAACATCATAAAACCCACTGATTTCAAAGGCCCAGATGCTTATTATTACAGCAACTCAGTTGTTGATGTGAGAGAAAATGAGAAGTATGTTGCTGCACCACTAAATCAATGGCTGGGAACGGCTGAAACCAAACAAAAAGAATTCACGGTGGCCAGATAGGGCTATTCTCTTCTGACTGTCCCAGGGGACTCAAACAGAATCCATTTGTTTGATTGTTTGTTTTTCAGTTTCACTCGTGTAGCATACTTATCCACACACCTTCGGCTTGTAGTTTGTCTGTGTCCTTGGATCTCAAGTGAGTCTCCTGTAAGTAAGCACGTAGGTATCTTGAGTTTTCATCCCTTCTTTTAACCCTGTGTCTTTTGTTTGCTGCACTCAGTGCCTGACCTTTTTTTCTGATGATTCAGAGCTGTGCACTTATTGCACTTAAAGAATTATTTTTATCATTAAGCTAAAATCACTTGAAGAACATTATGTTTACTATGCTCCCCCTTCACCAAGTACCCCTGAAAAACCTCTTCAGTCGCTGTCGATCTGCGTAGTTGGATGCTGTAGACCCCTTCACCATGTCCCTCCCAACAGACCCCGTTACAGTCGCTGTCCATCAGTGAGTAGTAAGATGCTATATGATCTCTACTAGCCTTCTCTGTGTTGTACAGCACTCCCCATGCCCCCTCGACCCCAAGCATTATACATGCTAAAACTAATGCCCCCATTCTTTCTCCTCACACTTATCCCTCCCTTCAGACCCACCCTGCCCAGTCCTTTTCCGTTTGGTAACTTTTAGTCAACTCTCGGGTTCTGTGAGTCTGCTGCTGTTTTTTTCCTTCACTTTTTCTTTGTTGTTATACTCCACACATGAGTGAAAACACTTGGTACTTGTCTTTCTCCGCCTGGCCTATTTCTCTGAACATACTACCGTCTAGCTCCATCCAGGTCATTGCAAATGGTAGTATTTGTTTTCTTCTTAAGGCTGCTTACTGCACTTTTTAAACTGGATTTCATTCTTCCTTTTTGTTTGTAGTTTAGCTATGTTATTCACCATTCAACTCCTGGTTATGAACAATAGCTTTGTGTCAATCGATATGTATCTGTATCTATCTATCTAATGGTCTGTCTGTCTATGTATGTATGTATGTATGTATGTATGTATGTATGTACCTATGTATCTATGTATCTATCTTCCTATCATCTATCTATGATGTCTATCATCTATCAATCTATGTACCTATCTATCTATCTTTCATCTGTCATCTGTGTACCTATCTATCTATGAATCAAACATCTTTTTGTCTGCCCATCTATCCTTCTGTACAGAACAGTTAACAACATAGCCTATGTCTCTTCCCTACATTATGCTTCCAGAAATCTTGTAAGGTAACTAAGCCATAAAGAGAGCACTGTGTTCACCGATACACTTTCATGTAGAGTCAGCAGCGTGTGCTTACAAAACCAGTAAATGGAGGTGAAAGGACATGAACCTGTATCTCTGTCCTCTGTCCTCTTATACTTCCTGCTCGCTTGGTGACTTTATTTAGCCACATTCAGTGAGTAAGTGATCCCTGAAGACCACAAGTATCCTTCGTCTGGTCCGGTTGTCGACAGAAATGTGTACTTGTTTCTTTGCACACCACCATGTTTGAGGGACATCGGCGTGATCACTGCTGATAGGTGCAGGGACAAATATAAAGGAACACCTATTTCTGGACAGGAGCAGTTGGGAACAAAGAGTGTGTTGTGGAGTGAAGTGTTTATTTGAGGGTCCAAACTTCCCTCCTTAGGTGGTTATTACTTCTTTACATTCGTGAACATCATAAAAAGCAATGATTTTAAAAGCCCAGACGCATATTGTTACAGCATTTCATTTGTTGAGGTGAGAGGAAATGAGAAGGAACTTGCTGCCCCACTAAATCTATGCCTGAGCACTGCTGACATCAAACAAAAAGAATTCACGGTGGCTAGATAGGGCTATTTTCTACTGACTCTCTCTGGGGACTCAAACAGAATTCATTTGTCTGTTTGTTTCTTATTTTCACTTGTATAGGTAATCTGTCCCCGCCCCTTCAGCTTGTAGTTTGTCTGTGTCCTTGGATCTCCAGTGAGACTCCAGTAAGGGAGCACGTAGGAGGTCATGAGTTTTCATCAGTTCTTCTAACACTGGGTCTTTTGATTGGAGCACTCAAAGCCTGTACTTTTATTCTGATATTTGAGAGCTGTGCTCTTACTGCACTTTGAAATATTTTCTGTTCTCATTAATATACAATCACATGCAGAACATTATGTTTTCCAGTCTACACCCTTCACCAAGTCCCCGGCAAAAGCCAGTTACAGTCGCTGTCCGTCAGCGTGTACTAAGATGCTGTAGAATCACTACCTGTCTTCTCTGTGTTATGCAGCCGTACAAATGACCCCCCAAGTTACACACTATACATGCTAATCCTAATGCCCCCATTCTTTTTCCCCGCCCTTATTACTCCCTTCCCACAAACCCTCCCCAGTTCCTCTCTTTTTGGTAACTGTTAGTCCACTCTCGGGTTCTCTGAGTCTGCTGCTGTCTTTTCCTTCAGTTTTTCTTTGTTATCATACTCCACACATGAGTGAAATCATTTGGTACATGTATTTCTCCTCCTTGAATATTTGACTGAGCATAATACCCTCTAGCTCCATCCACGTTATTGCAAATGATAGGATTTGTTTATTCTTATGGCTACCTACTGCACTTTTTAAACTGGATTTCATTCTTCTTCTTTGTTTGTAGTTTCGCTATGTGCTTTCACCATTGCTCTCCTGGTTATGAGCAGTAGCTTTGTGTTAATCGATATGTACCTATATCTATCTATCTGTCTGTCTATCTATTTATCAATCAATCAATCAATCAATCTTCTTTTTGTCTGCCCATCTGTCCTTGTGTACAGAACAGTTAACCATATATCCTATATCACTTTCCTACACTATGCTTCCAAAAATCTTGCAAAGTATCTAGGCTGTAGAGAGAGCATTGGGTTCACCGAGACACTTGCAGGTCGAGTCGGCCGCGTGTACATACAAAACCAGGAAATGGTTGTGCCGGGACTTGAACCCGTGTCTCTATCCTCTGTCCTCTTTCATCTCCTTCTAACTTACTGTCTGTATTTAGACACATTCTTTGACTAAGTGCTCCCTGAAGACCACAAGTATCATTCATCTGGGCCTGTTGTCGCGAGAAAAGTAAACTTGTTCTTTGCTAACCACCATGTTTGAAGGACATCAGCGTGATCACCGCCGATAGGACGGAGGGTCAAATGAAAAGGAACACCAATTTCTAGACAGGAGCAGTTGGGAGCCAAGAGTGTATTGTGGAGTGACGTGTTTATTTGAGTGTAAAACTTCCCTCTTTAGGTAGTTATTAGATCTTCACATTCGTGAACATCATAAAACCCACTGATTTCAAAGGCCCAGATGCTTATTATTACAGCAACTCAGTTGTTGATGTGAGAGAAAATGAGAAGTATGTTGCTGCACCACTAAATCAATGGCTGGGAACGGCTGAAACCAAACAAAAAGAATTCACGGTGGCCAGATAGGGCTATTCTCTTCTGACTGTCCCAGGGGACTCAAACAGAATCCATTTGTTTGATTGTTTGTTTTTCAGTTTCACTCGTGTAGCGTACTTATCCACACACCTTCGGCTTGTAGTTTGTCTGTGTCCTTGGATCTCAAGTGAGTCTCCTGTAAGTAAGCACGTAGGTATCTTGAGTTTTCATCCCTTCTTTTAACCCTGTGTCTTTTGTTTGCTGCACTCAGTGCCTGACCTTTTTTTCTGATGATTCAGAGCTGTGCACTTATTGCACTTAAAGAATTATTTTTATCATTAAGCTAAAATCACTTGAAGAACATTATGTTTACTATGCTCCCCCCTTCACCAAGTACCCCTGAAAAACCTCTTCAGTCGCTGTCGATCTGCGTAGTTGGATGCTGTAGACCCCTTCACCATGTCCCTCCCAACAGACCCCGTTACAGTCGCTGTCCATCAGTGAGTAGTAAGATGCTATATGATCTCTACTAGCCTTCTCTGTGTTGTACAGCACTCCCCATGCCCCCTCGACCCCAAGCATTATACATGCTAAAACTAATGCCCCCATTCTTTCTCCTCACACTTATCCCTCCCTTCAGACCCACCCTGCCCAGTCCTTTTCCGTTTGGTAACTTTTAGTCAACTCTCGGGTTCTGTGAGTCTGCTGCTGTTTTTTTCCTTCACTTTTTCTTTGTTGTTATACTCCACACATGAGTGAAAACACTTGGTACTTGTCTTTCTCCGCCTGGCCTATTTCTCTGAACATACTACCGTCTAGCTCCATCCAGGTCATTGCAAATGGTAGTATTTGTTTTCTTCTTAAGGCTGCTTACTGCACTTTTTAAACTGGATTTCATTCTTCCTTTTTGTTTGTAGTTTAGCTATGTTATTCACCATTCAACTCCTGGTTATGAACAATAGCTTTGTGTCAATCGATATGTATCTGTATCTATCTATCTAATGGTCTGTCTGTCTATGTATGTATGTATGTATGTATGTATGTATGTATGTACCTATGTATCTATGTATCTATCTTCCTATCATCTATCTATGATGTCTATCATCTATCAATCTATGTACCTATCTATCTATCTTTCATCTGTCATCTGTGTACCTATCTATCTATGAATCAAACATCTTTTTGTCTGCCCATCTATCCTTCTGTACAGAACAGTTAACAACATAGCCTATGTCTCTTCCCTACATTATGCTTCCAGAAATCTTGTAAGGTAACTAAGCCATAAAGAGAGCACTGTGTTCACCGATACACTTTCATGTAGAGTCAGCAGCGTGTGCTTACAAAACCAGTAAATGGAGGTGAAAGGACATGAACCTGTATCTCTGTCCTCTGTCCTCTTATACTTCCTGCTCGCTTGGTGACTTTATTTAGCCACATTCAGTGAGTAAGTGATCCCTGAAGACCACAAGTATCCTTCGTCTGGTCCGGTTGTCGACAGAAATGTGTACTTGTTTCTTTGCACACCACCATGTTTGAGGGACATCGGCGTGATCACTGCTGATAGGTGCAGGGACAAATATAAAGGAACACCTATTTCTGGACAGGAGCAGTTGGGAACAAAGAGTGTGTTGTGGAGTGAAGTGTTTATTTGAGGGTCCAAACTTCCCTCCTTAGGTGGTTATTACTTCTTTACATTCGTGAACATCATAAAAAGCAATGATTTTAAAAGCCCAGACGCATATTGTTACAGCATTTCATTTGTTGAGGTGAGAGGAAATGAGAAGGAACTTGCTGCCCCACTAAATCTATGCCTGAGCACTGCTGACATCAAACAAAAAGAATTCACGGTGGCTAGATAGGGCTATTTTCTACTGACTCTCTCTGGGGACTCAAACAGAATTCATTTGTCTGTTTGTTTCTTATTTTCACTTGTATAGGTAATCTGTCCCCGCCCCTTCAGCTTGTAGTTTGTCTGTGTCCTTGGATCTCCAGTGAGACTCCAGTAAGGGAGCACGTAGGAGGTCATGAGTTTTCATCAGTTCTTCTAACACTGGGTCTTTTGATTGGAGCACTCAAAGCCTGTACTTTTATTCTGATATTTGAGAGCTGTGCTCTTACTGCACTTTGAAATATTTTCTGTTCTCATTAATATACAATCACATGCAGAACATTATGTTTTCCAGTCTACACCCTTCACCAAGTCCCCGGCAAAAGCCAGTTACAGTCGCTGTCCGTCAGCGTGTACTAAGATGCTGTAGAATCACTACTTGTCTTCTCTGTGTTATGCAGCCGTACAAATGACCCCCCAAGTTACACACTATACATGCTAATCCTAATGCCCCCATTCTTTTTCCCCGCCCTTATTACTCCCTTCCCACAAACCCTCCCCAGTTCCTCTCTTTTTGGTAACTGTTAGTCCACTCTCGGGTTCTCTGAGTCTGCTGCTGTCTTTTCCTTCAGTTTTTCTTTGTTATCATACTCCACACATGAGTGAAATCATTTGGTACATGTATTTCTCCTCCTTGAATATTTGACTGAGCATAATACCCTCTAGCTCCATCCACGTTATTGCAAATGATAGGATTTGTTTATTCTTATGGCTACCTACTGCACTTTTTAAACTGGATTTCATTCTTCTTCTTTGTTTGTAGTTTCGCTATGTGCTTTCACCATTGCTCTCCTGGTTATGAGCAGTAGCTTTGTGTTAATCGATATGTACCTATATCTATCTATCTGTCTGTCTATCTATTTATCAATCAATCAATCAATCAATCTTCTTTTTGTCTGCCCATCTGTCCTTGTGTACAGAACAGTTAACCATATATCCTATATCACTTTCCTACACTATGCTTCCAAAAATCTTGCAAAGTATCTAGGCTGTAGAGAGAGCACTGGGTTCACCGAGACACTTGCAGGTCGAGTCGGCCGCGTGTACATACAAAACCAGGAAATGGTTGTGCCGGGACTTGAACCCGTGTCTCTATCCTCTGTCCTCTTTCATCTCCTTCTAACTTACTGTCTGTATTTAGCCACATTCTTTGACTAAGTGCTCCCTGAAGACCACAAGTATCATTCATCTGGGCCTGTTGTCGCGAGAAAAGTAAACTTGTTCTTTGCTAACCACCATGTTTGAAGGACATCAGCGTGATCACCGCCGATAGGACGGAGGGTCAAATGAAAAGGAACACCAATTTCTAGACAGGAGCAGTTGGGAGCCAAGAGTGTATTGTGGAGTGACGTGTTTATTTGAGTGTAAAACTTCCCTCTTTAGGTAGTTATTAGATCTTCACATTCGTGAACATCATAAAACCCACTGATTTCAAAGGCCCAGATGCTTATTATTACAGCAACTCAGTTGTTGATGTGAGAGAAAATGAGAAGTATGTTGCTGCACCACTAAATCAATGGCTGGGAACGGCTGAAACCAAACAAAAAGAATTCACGGTGGCCAGATAGGGCTATTCTCTTCTGACTGTCCCAGGGGACTCAAACAGAATCCATTTGTTTGATTGTTTGTTTTTCAGTTTCACTCGTGTAGCGTACTTATCCACACACCTTCGGCTTGTAGTTTGTCTGTGTCCTTGGATCTCAAGTGAGTCTCCTGTAAGTAAGCACGTAGGTATCTTGAGTTTTCATCCCTTCTTTTAACCCTGTGTCTTTTGTTTGCTGCACTCAGTGCCTGACCTTTTTTTCTGATGATTCAGAGCTGTGCACTTATTGCACTTAAAGAATTATTTTTATCATTAAGCTAAAATCACTTGAAGAACATTATGTTTACTATGCTCCCCCCTTCACCAAGTACCCCTGAAAAACCTGTTCAGTCGCTGTCGATCTGCGTAGTTGGATGCTGTAGACCCCTTCACCATGTCCCTCCCAACAGACCCCGTTACAGTCGCTGTCCATCAGTGAGTAGTAAGATGCTATATGATCTCTACTAGCCTTCTCTGTGTTGTACAGCACTCCCCATGCCCCCTCGACCCCAAGCATTATACATGCTAAAACTAATGCCCCCATTCTTTCTCCTCACACTTATCCCTCCCTTCAGACCCACCCTGCCCAGTCCTTTTCCCTTTGGTAACTTTTAGTCAACTCTCGGGTTCTGTGAGTCTGCTGCTGTTTTTTCCTTCACTTTTTCTTTGTTGTTATACTCCACACATGAGTGAAAACACTTGGTACTTGTCTTTCTCCGCCTGGCCTATTTCTCTGAACATACTACCGTCTAGATCCATCCAGGTCATTGCAAATGGTAGTATTTGTTTTCTTCTTAAGGCTGCTTACTGCACTTTTTAAACTGGATTTCATTCTTCCTTTTTGTTTGTAGTTTAGCTATGTTATTCACCATTCAACTCCTGGTTATGAACAATAGCTTTGTGTCAATCGATATGTATCTGTATCTATCTATCTAATGGTCTGTCTGTCTATGTATGTATGTATGTATGTATGTATGTATGTACCTATGTATCTATGTATCTATCTTCCTATCATCTATCTATGATGTCTATCATCTATCAATCTATGTACCTATCTATCTATCTTTCATCTGTCATCTGTGTACCTATCTATCTATGAATCAAACATCTTTTTGTCTGCCCATCTATCCTTCTGTACAGAACAGTTAACAACATAGCCTATGTCTCTTCCCTACATTATGCTTCCAGAAATCTTGTAAGGTAACTAAGCCATAAAGAGAGCACTGTGTTCACCGATACACTTTCATGTAGAGTCAGCAGCGTGTGCTTACAAAACCAGTAAATGGAGGTGAAAGGACATGAACCTGTATCTCTGTCCTCTGTCCTCTTATACTTCCTGCTCGCTTGGTGACTTTATTTAGCCACATTCAGTGAGTAAGTGATCCCTGAAGACCACAAGTATCCTTCGTCTGGTCCGGTTGTCGACAGAAATGTGTACTTGGTTCTTTGCACACCACCATGTTTGAGGGACATCGGCGTGATCACTGCTGATAGGTGCAGGGACAAATATAAAGGAACACCTATTTCTGGACAGGAGCAGTTGGGAACAAAGAGTGTGTTGTGGAGTGAAGTGTTTATTTGAGGGTCCAAACTTCCCTCCTTAGGTGGTTATTACTTCTTTACATTCGTGAACATCATAAAAAGCAATGATTTTAAAAGCCCAGACGCATATTGTTACAGCATTTCATTTGTTGAGGTGAGAGGAAATGAGAAGGAACTTGCTGCCCCACTAAATCTATGCCTGAGCACTGCTGACATCAAACAAAAAGAATTCACGGTGGCTAGATAGGGCTATTTTCTACTGACTCTCTCTGGGGACTCAAACAGAATTCATTTGTCTGTTTGTTTCTTATTTTCACTTGTATAGGTAATCTGTCCCCGCCCCTTCAGCTTGTAGTTTGTCTGTGTCCTTGGATCTCCAGTGAGACTCCAGTAAGGGAGCACGTAGGAGGTCATGAGTTTTCATCAGTTCTTCTAACACTGGGTCTTTTGATTGGAGCACTCAAAGCCTGTACTTTTATTCTGATATTTGAGAGCTGTGCTCTTACTGCACTTTGAAATATTTTCTGTTCTCATTAATATACAATCACATGCAGAACATTATGTTTTCCAGTCTACACCCTTCACCAAGTCCCCGGCAAAAGCCAGTTACAGTCGCTGTCCGTCAGCGTGTACTAAGATGCTGTAGAATCACTACCTGTCTTCTCTGTGTTATGCAGCCGTACAAATGACCCCCCAAGTTACACACTATACATGCTAATCCTAATGCCCCCATTCTTTTTCCCCGCCCTTATTACTCCCTTCCCACAAACCCTCCCCAGTTCCTCTCTTTTTGGTAACTGTTAGTCCACTCTCGGGTTCTCTGAGTCTGCTGCTGTCTTTTCCTTCAGTTTTTCTTTGTTATCATACTCCACACATGAGTGAAATCATTTGGTACATGTATTTCTCCTCCTTGAATATTTGACTGAGCATAATACCCTCTAGCTCCATCCACGTTATTGCAAATGATAGGATTTGTTTATTCTTATGGCTACCTACTGCACTTTTTAAACTGGATTTCATTCTTCTTCTTTGTTTGTAGTTTCGCTATGTGCTTTCACCATTGCTCTCCTGGTTATGAGCAGTAGCTTTGTGTTAATCGATATGTACCTATATCTATCTATCTGTCTGTCTATCTATTTATCAATCAATCAATCAATCAATCTTCTTTTTGTCTGCCCATCTGTCCTTGTGTACAGAACAGTTAACCATATATCCTATATCACTTTCCTACACTATGCTTCCAAAAATCTTGCAAAGTATCTAGGCTGTAGAGAGAGCACTGGGTTCACCGAGACACTTGCAGGTCGAGTCGGCGGCGTGTACATACAAAACCAGGAAATGGTTGTGCCGGGACTTGAACCCGTGTCTCTATCCTCTGTCCTCTTTCATCTCCTTCTAACTTACTGTCTGTATTTAGCCACATTCTTTGACTAAGTGCTCCCTGAAGACCACAAGTATCATTCATCTGGGCCTGTTGTCGCGAGAAAAGTAAACTTGTTCTTTGCTAACCACCATGTTTGAAGGACATCAGCGTGATCACCGCCGATAGGACGGAGGGTCAAATGAAAAGGAACACCAATTTCTAGACAGGAGCAGTTGGGAGCCAAGAGTGTATTGTGGAGTGACGTGTTTATTTGAGTGTAAAACTTCCCTCTTTAGGTAGTTATTAGATCTTCACATTCGTGAACATCATAAAACCCACTGATTTCAAAGGCCCAGATGCTTATTATTACAGCAACTCAGTTGTTGATGTGAGAGAAAATGAGAAGTATGTTGCTGCACCACTAAATCAATGGCTGGGAACGGCTGAAACCAAACAAAAAGAATTCACGGTGGCCAGATAGGGCTATTCTCTTCTGACTGTCCCAGGGGACTCAAACAGAATCCATTTGTTTGATTGTTTGTTTTTCAGTTTCACTCGTGTAGCGTACTTATCCACACACCTTCGGCTTGTAGTTTGTCTGTGTCCTTGGATCTCAAGTGAGTCTCCTGTAAGTAAGCACGTAGGTATCTTGAGTTTTCATCCCTTCTTTTAACCCTGTGTCTTTTGTTTGCTGCACTCAGTGCCTGACCTTTTTATCTGATGATTCAGAGCTGTGCACTTATTGCACTTAAAGAATTATTTTTATCATTAAGCTAAAATCACTTGAAGAACATTATGTTTACTATGCTCCCCCCTTCACCAAGTACCCCTGAAAAACCTCTTCAGTCGCTGTCGATCTGCGTAGTTGGATGCTGTAGACCCCTTCACCATGTCCCTCCCAACAGACCCCGTTACAGTCGCTGTCCATCAGTGAGTAGTAAGATGCTATATGATCTCTACTAGCCTTCTCTGTGTTGTACAGCACTCCCCATGCCCCCTCGACCCCAAGCATTATACATGCTAAAACTAATGCCCCCATTCTTTCTCCTCACACTTATCCCTCCCTTCAGACCCACCCTGCCCAGTCCTTTTCCGTTTGGTAACTTTTAGTCAACTCTCGGGTTCTGTGAGTCTGCTGCTGTTTTTTTCCTTCACTTTTTCTTTGTTGTTATACTCCACACATGAGTGAAAACACTTGGTACTTGTCTTTCTCCGCCTGGCCTATTTCTCTGAACATACTACCGTCTAGCTCCATCCAGGTCATTGCAAATGGTAGTATTTGTTTTCTTCTTAAGGCTGCTTACTGCACTTTTTAAACTGGATTTCATTCTTCCTTTTTGTTTGTAGTTTAGCTATGTTATTCACCATTCAACTCCTGGTTATGAACAATAGCTTTGTGTCAATCGATATGTATCTGTATCTATCTATCTAATGGTCTGTCTGTCTATGTATGTATGTATGTATGTATGTATGTATGTATGTACCTATGTATCTATGTATCTATCTTCCTATCATCTATCTATGATGTCTATCATCTATCAATCTATGTACCTATCTATCTATCTTTCATCTGTCATCTGTGTACCTATCTATCTATGAATCAAACATCTTTTTGTCTGCCCATCTATCCTTCTGTACAGAACAGTTAACAACATAGCCTATGTCTCTTCCCTACATTATGCTTCCAGAAATCTTGTAAGGTAACTAAGCCATAAAGAGAGCACTGTGTTCACCGATACACTTTCATGTAGAGTCAGCAGCGTGTGCTTACAAAACCAGTAAATGGAGGTGAAAGGACATGAACCTGTATCTCTGTCCTCTGTCCTCTTATACTTCCTGCTCGCTTGGTGACTTTATTTAGCCACATTCAGTGAGTAAGTGATCCCTGAAGACCACAAGTATCCTTCGTCTGGTCCGGTTGTCGACAGAAATGTGTACTTGTTTCTTTGCACACCACCATGTTTGAGGGACATCGGCGTGATCACTGCTGATAGGTGCAGGGACAAATATAAAGGAACACCTATTTCTGGACAGGAGCAGTTGGGAACAAAGAGTGTGTTGTGGAGTGAAGTGTTTATTTGAGGGTCCAAACTTCCCTAATTAGGTGGTTATTACTTCTTTACATTCGTGAACATCATAAAAAGCAATGATTTTAAAAGCCCAGACGCATATTGTTACAGCATTTCATTTGTTGAGGTGAGAGGAAATGAGAAGGAACTTGCTGCCCCACTAAATCTATGCCTGAGCACTGCTGACATCAAACAAAAAGAATTCACGGTGGCTAGATAGGGCTATTTTCTACTGACTCTCTCTGGGGACTCAAACAGAATTCATTTGTCTGTTTGTTTCTTATTTTCACTTGTATAGGTAATCTGTCCCCGCCCCTTCAGCTTGTAGTTTGTCTGTGTCCTTGGATCTCCAGTGAGACTCCAGTAAGGGAGCACGTAGGAGGTCATGAGTTTTCATCAGTTCTTCTAACACTGGGTCTTTTGATTGGAGCACTCAAAGCCTGTACTTTTATTCTGATATTTGAGAGCTGTGCTCTTACTGCACTTTGAAATATTTTCTGTTCTCATTAATATACAATCACATGCAGAACATTATGTTTTCCAGTCTACACCCTTCACCAAGTCCCCGGCAAAAGCCAGTTACAGTCGCTGTCCGTCAGCGTGTACTAAGATGCTGTAGAATCACTACTTGTCTTCTCTGTGTTATGCAGCCGTACAAATGACCCCCCAAGTTACACACTATACATGCTAATCCTAATGCCCCCATTCTTTTTCCCCGCCCTTATTACTCCCTTCCCACAAACCCTCCCCAGTTCCTCTCTTTTTGGTAACTGTTAGTCCACTCTCGGGTTCTCTGAGTCTGCTGCTGTCTTTTCCTTCAGTTTTTCTTTGTTATCATACTCCACACATGAGTGAAATCATTTGGTACATGTATTTCTCCTCCTTGAATATTTGACTGAGCATAATACCCTCTAGCTCCATCCACGTTATTGCAAATGATAGGATTTGTTTATTCTTATGGCTACCTACTGCACTTTTTAAACTGGATTTCATTCTTCTTCTTTGTTTGTAGTTTCGCTATGTGCTTTCACCATTGCTCTCCTGGTTATGAGCAGTAGCTTTGTGTTAATCGATATGTACCTATATCTATCTATCTGTCTGTCTATCTATTTATCAATCAATCAATCAATCAATCTTCTTTTTGTCTGCCCATCTGTCCTTGTGTACAGAACAGTTAACCATATATCCTATATCACTTTCCTACACTATGCTTCCAAAAATCTTGCAAAGTATCTAGGCTGTAGAGAGAGCACTGGGTTCACCGAGACACTTGCAGGTCGAGTCGGCCGCGTGTACATACAAAACCAGGAAATGGTTGTGCCGGGACTTGAACCCGTGTCTCTATCCTCTGTCCTCTTTCATCTCCTTCTAACTTACTGTCTGTATTTAGACACATTCTTTGACTAAGTGCTCCCTGAAGACCACAAGTATCATTCATCTGGGCCTGTTGTCGCGAGAAAAGTAAACTTGTTCTTTGCTAACCACCATGTTTGAAGGACATCAGCGTGATCACCGCCGATAGGACGGAGGGTCAAATGAAAAGGAACACCAATTTCTAGACAGGAGCAGTTGGGAGCCAAGAGTGTATTGTGGAGTGACGTGTTTATTTGAGTGTAAAACTTCCCTCTTTAGGTAGTTATTAGATCTTCACATTCGTGAACATCATAAAACCCACTGATTTCAAAGGCCCAGATGCTTATTATTACAGCAACTCAGTTGTTGATGTGAGAGAAAATGAGAAGTATGTTGCTGCACCACTAAATCAATGGCTGGGAACGGCTGAAACCAAACAAAAAGAATTCACGGTGGCCAGATAGGGCTATTCTCTTCTGACTGTCCCAGGGGACTCAAACAGAATCCATTTGTTTGATTGTTTGTTTTTCAGTTTCACTCGTGTAGCGTACTTATCCACACACCTTCGGCTTGTAGTTTGTCTGTGTCCTTGGATCTCAAGTGAGTCTCCTGTAAGTAAGCACGTAGGTATCTTGAGTTTTCATCCCTTCTTTTAACCCTGTGTCTTTTGTTTGCTGCACTCAGTGCCTGACCTTTTTATCTGATGATTCAGAGCTGTGCACTTATTGCACTTAAAGAATTATTTTTATCATTAAGCTAAAATCACTTGAAGAACATTATGTTTACTATGCTCCCCCCTTCACCAAGTACCCCTGAAAAACCTGTTCAGTCGCTGTCGATCTGCGTAGTTGGATGCTGTAGACCCCTTCACCATGTCCCTCCCAACAGACCCCGTTACAGTCGCTGTCCATCAGTGAGTAGTAAGATGCTATATGATCTCTACTAGCCTTCTCTGTGTTGTACAGCACTCCCCATGCCCCCTCGACCCCAAGCATTATACATGCTAAAACTAATGCCCCCATTCTTTCTCCTCACACTTATCCCTCCCTTCAGACCCACCCTGCCCAGTCCTTTTCCGTTTGGTAACTTTTAGTCAACTCTCGGGTTCTGTGAGTCTGCTGCTGTTTTTTTCCTTCACTTTTTCTTTGTTGTTATACTCCACACATGAGTGAAAACACTTGGTACTTGTCTTTCTCCGCCTGGCCTATTTCTCTGAACATACTACCGTCTAGCTCCATCCAGGTCATTGCAAATGGTAGTATTTGTTTTCTTCTTAAGGCTGCTTACTGCACTTTTTAAACTGGATTTCATTCTTCCTTTTTGTTTGTAGTTTAGCTATGTTATTCACCATTCAACTCCTGGTTATGAACAATAGCTTTGTGTCAATCGATATGTATCTGTATCTATCTATCTAATGGTCTGTCTGTCTATGTATGTATGTATGTATGTATGTATGTATGTATGTACCTATGTATCTATGTATCTATCTTCCTATCATCTATCTATGATGTCTATCATCTATCAATCTATGTACCTATCTATCTATCTTTCATCTGTCATCTGTGTACCTATCTATCTATGAATCAAACATCTTTTTGTCTGCCCATCTATCCTTCTGTACAGAACAGTTAACAACATAGCCTATGTCTCTTCCCTACATTATGCTTCCAGAAATCTTGTAAGGTAACTAAGCCATAAAGAGAGCACTGTGTTCACCGATACACTTTCATGTAGAGTCAGCAGCGTGTGCTTACAAAACCAGTAAATGGAGGTGAAAGGACATGAACCTGTATCTCTGTCCTCTGTCCTCTTATACTTCCTGCTCGCTTGGTGACTTTATTTAGCCACATTCAGTGAGTAAGTGATCCCTGAAGACCACAAGTATCCTTCGTCTGGTCCGGTTGTCGACAGAAATGTGTACTTGTTTCTTTGCACACCACCATGTTTGAGGGACATCGGCGTGATCACTGCTGATAGGTGCAGGGACAAATATAAAGGAACACCTATTTCTGGACAGGAGCAGTTGGGAACAAAGAGTGTGTTGTGGAGTGAAGTGTTTATTTGAGGGTCCAAACTTCCCTAATTAGGTGGTTATTACTTCTTTACATTCGTGAACATCATAAAAAGCAATGATTTTAAAAGCCCAGACGCATATTGTTACAGCATTTCATTTGTTGAGGTGAGAGGAAATGAGAAGGAACTTGCTGCCCCACTAAATCTATGCCTGAGCACTGCTGACATCAAACAAAAAGAATTCACGGTGGCTAGATAGGGCTATTTTCTACTGACTCTCTCTGGGGACTCAAACAGAATTCATTTGTCTGTTTGTTTCTTATTTTCACTTGTATAGGTAATCTGTCCCCGCCCCTTCAGCTTGTAGTTTGTCTGTGTCCTTGGATCTCCAGTGAGACTCCAGTAAGGGAGCACGTAGGAGGTCATGAGTTTTCATCAGTTCTTCTAACACTGGGTCTTTTGATTGGAGCACTCAAAGCCTGTACTTTTATTCTGATATTTGAGAGCTGTGCTCTTACTGCACTTTGAAATATTTTCTGTTCTCATTAATATACAATCACATGCAGAACATTATGTTTTCCAGTCTACACCCTTCACCAAGTCCCCGGCAAAAGCCAGTTACAGTCGCTGTCCGTCAGCGTGTACTAAGATGCTGTAGAATCACTACTTGTCTTCTCTGTGTTATGCAGCCGTACAAATGACCCCCCAAGTTACACACTATACATGCTAATCCTAATGCCCCCATTCTTTTTCCCCGCCCTTATTACTCCCTTCCCACAAACCCTCCCCAGTTCCTCTCTTTTTGGTAACTGTTAGTCCACTCTCGGGTTCTCTGAGTCTGCTGCTGTCTTTTCCTTCAGTTTTTCTTTGTTATCATACTCCACACATGAGTGAAATCATTTGGTACATGTATTTCTCCTCCTTGAATATTTGACTGAGCATAATACCCTCTAGCTCCATCCACGTTATTGCAAATGATAGGATTTGTTTATTCTTATGGCTACCTACTGCACTTTTTAAACTGGATTTCATTCTTCTTCTTTGTTTGTAGTTTCGCTATGTGCTTTCACCATTGCTCTCCTGGTTATGAGCAGTAGCTTTGTGTTAATCGATATGTACCTATATCTATCTATCTGTCTGTCTATCTATTTATCAATCAATCAATCAATCAATCTTCTTTTTGTCTGCCCATCTGTCCTTGTGTACAGAACAGTTAACCATATATCCTATATCACTTTCCTACACTATGCTTCCAAAAATCTTGCAAAGTATCTAGGCTGTAGAGAGAGCACTGGGTTCACCGAGACACTTGCAGGTCGAGTCGGCCGCGTGTACATACAAAACCAGGAAATGGTTGTGCCGGGACTTGAACCCGTGTCTCTATCCTCTGTCCTCTTTCATCTCCTTCTAACTTACTGTCTGTATTTAGCCACATTCTTTGACTAAGTGCTCCCTGAAGACCACAAGTATCATTCATCTGGGCCTGTTGTCGCGAGAAAAGTAAACTTGTTCTTTGCTAACCACCATGTTTGAAGGACATCAGCGTGATCACCGCCGATAGGACGGAGGGTCAAATGAAAAGGAACACCAATTTCTAGACAGGAGCAGTTGGGAGCCAAGAGTGTATTGTGGAGTGACGTGTTTATTTGAGTGTAAAACTTCCCTCTTAAGTAGTTATTAGATCTTCACATTCGTGAACATCATAAAACCCACTGATTTCAAAGGCCCAGATGCTTATTATTACAGCAACTCAGATGTTGATGTGAGAGAAAATGAGAAGTATGTTGCTGCACCACTAAATCAATGGCTGGGAACGGCTGAAACCAAACAAAAAGAATTCACGGTGGCCAGATAGGGCTATTCTCTTCTGACTGTCCCAGGGGACTCAAACAGAATCCATTTGTTTGATTGTTTGTTTTTCAGTTTCACTCGTGTAGCGTACTTATCCACACACCTTCGGCTTGTAGTTTGTCTGTGTCCTTGGATCTCAAGTGAGTCTCCTGTAAGTAAGCACGTAGGTATCTTGAGTTTTCATCCCTTCTTTTAACCCTGTGTCTTTTGTTTGCTGCACTCAGTGCCTGACCTTTTTTTCTGATGATTCAGAGCTGTGCACTTATTGCACTTAAAGAATTATTTTTATCATTAAGCTAAAATCACTTGAAGAACATTATGTTTACTATGCTCCCCCCTTCACCAAGTACCCCTGAAAAACCTCTTCAGTCGCTGTCGATCTGCGTAGTTGGATGCTGTAGACCCCTTCACCATGTCCCTCCCAACAGACCCCGTTACAGTCGCTGTCCATCAGTGAGTAGTAAGATGCTATATGATCTCTACTAGCCTTCTCTGTGTTGTACAGCACTCCCCATGCCCCCTCGACCCCAAGCATTATACATGCTAAAACTAATGCCCCCATTCTTTCTCCTCACACTTATCCCTCCCTTCAGACCCACCCTGCCCAGTCCTTTTCCCTTTGGTAACTTTTAGTCAACTCTCGGGTTCTGTGAGTCTGCTGCTGTTTTTTTCCTTCACTTTTTCTTTGTTGTTATACTCCACACATGAGTGAAAACACTTGGTACTTGTCTTTCTCCGCCTGGCCTATTTCTCTGAACATACTACCGTCTAGATCCATCCAGGTCATTGCAAATGGTAGTATTTGTTTTCTTCTTAAGGCTGCTTACTGCACTTTTTAAACTGGATTTCATTCTTCCTTTTTGTTTGTAGTTTAGCTATGTTATTCACCATTCAACTCCTGGTTATGAACAATAGCTTTGTGTCAATCGATATGTATCTGTATCTATCTATCTAATGGTCTGTCTGTCTATGTATGTATGTATGTATGTATGTATGTATGTACCTATGTATCTATGTATCTATCTTCCTATCATCTATCTGTGATGTCTATCATCTATCAATCTATGTACCTATCTATCTATCTTTCATCTGTCATCTGTGTACCTATCTATCTATGAATCAAACATCTTTTTGTCTGCCCATCTATCCTTCTGTACAGAACAGTTAACAACATAGCCTATGTCTCTTCCCTACATTATGCTTCCAGAAATCTTGTAAGGTAACTAAGCCATAAAGAGAGCACTGTGTTCACCGATACACTTTCATGTAGAGTCAGCAGCGTGTGCTTACAAAACCAGTAAATGGAGGTGAAAGGACATGAACCTGTATCTCTGTCCTCTGTCCTCTTATACTTCCTGCTCGCTTGGTGACTTTATTTAGCCACATTCAGTGAGTAAGTGATCCCTGAAGACCACAAGTATCCTTCGTCTGGTCCGGTTGTCGACAGAAATGTGTACTTGTTTCTTTGCACACCACCATGTTTGAGGGACATCGGCGTGATCACTGCTGATAGGTGCAGGGACAAATATAAAGGAACACCTATTTCTGGACAGGAGCAGTTGGGAACAAAGAGTGTGTTGTGGAGTGAAGTGTTTATTTGAGGGTCCAAACTTCCCTCCTTAGGTGGTTATTACTTCTTTACATTCGTGAACATCATAAAAAGCAATGATTTTAAAAGCCCAGACGCATATTGTTACAGCATTTCATTTGTTGAGGTGAGAGGAAATGAGAAGGAACTTGCTGCCCCACTAAATCTATGCCTGAGCACTGCTGACATCAAACAAAAAGAATTCACGGTGGCTAGATAGGGCTATTTTCTACTGACTCTCTCTGGGGACTCAAACAGAATTCATTTGTTTGTTTGTTTCTTATTTTCACTTGTATAGGTAATCTGTCCCCGCCCCTTCAGCTTGTAGTTTGTCTGTGTCCTTGGATCTCCAGTGAGACTCCAGTAAGGGAGCACGTAGGAGGTCATGAGTTTTCATCAGTTCTTCTAACACTGGGTCTTTTGATTGGAGCACTCAAAGCCTGTACTTTTATTCTGATATTTGAGAGCTGTGCTCTTACTGCACTTTGAAATATTTTCTGTTCTCATTAATATACAATCACATGCAGAACATTATGTTTTCCAGTCTACACCCTTCACCAAGTCCCCGGCAAAAGCCAGTTACAGTCGCTGTCCGTCAGCGTGTACTAAGATGCTGTAGAATCACTACTTGTCTTCTCTGTGTTATGCAGCCGTACAAATGACCCCCCAAGTTACACACTATACATGCTAATCCTAATGCCCCCATTCTTTTTCCCCGCCCTTATTACTCCCTTCCCACAAACCCTCCCCAGTTCCTCTCTTTTTGGTAACTGTTAGTCCACTCTCGGGTTCTCTGAGTCTGCTGCTGTCTTTTCCTTCAGTTTTTCTTTGTTATCATACTCCACACATGAGTGAAATCATTTGGTACATGTATTTCTCCTCCTTGAATATTTGACTGAGCATAATACCCTCTAGCTCCATCCACGTTATTGCAAATGATAGGATTTGTTTATTCTTATGGCTACCTACTGCACTTTTTAAACTGGATTTCATTCTTCTTCTTTGTTTGTAGTTTCGCTATGTGCTTTCACCATTGCTCTCCTGGTTATGAGCAGTAGCTTTGTGTTAATCGATATGTACCTATATCTATCTATCTGTCTGTCTATCTATTTATCAATCAATCAATCAATCAATCTTCTTTTTGTCTGCCCATCTGTCCTTGTGTACAGAACAGTTAACCATATATCCTATATCACTTTCCTACACTATGCTTCCAAAAATCTTGCAAAGTATCTAGGCTGTAGAGAGAGCACTGGGTTCACCGAGACACTTGCAGGTCGAGTCGGCCGCGTGTACATACAAAACCAGGAAATGGTTGTGCCGGGACTTGAACCCGTGTCTCTATCCTCTGTCCTCTTTCATCTCCTTCTAACTTACTGTCTGTATTTAGCCACATTCTTTGACTAAGTGCTCCCTGAAGACCACAAGTATCATTCATCTGGGCCTGTTGTCGCGAGAAAAGTAAACTTGTTCTTTGCTAACCACCATGTTTGAAGGACATCAGCGTGATCACCGCCGATAGGACGGAGGGTCAAATGAAAAGGAACACCAATTTCTAGACAGGAGCAGTTGGGAGCCAAGAGTGTATTGTGGAGTGACGTGTTTATTTGAGTGTAAAACTTCCCTGTTAAGTAGTTATTAGATCTTCACATTCGTGAACATCATAAAACCCACTGATTTCAAAGGCCCAGATGCTTATTATTACAGCAACTCAGATGTTGATGTGAGAGAAAATGAGAAGTATGTTGCTGCACCACTAAATCAATGGCTGGGAACGGCTGAAACCAAACAAAAAGAATTCACGGTGGCCAGATAGGGCTATTCTCTTCTGACTGTCCCAGGGGACTCAAACAGAATCCATTTGTTTGATTGTTTGTTTTTCAGTTTCACTCGTGTAGCGTACTTATCCACACACCTTCGGCTTGTAGTTTGTCTGTGTCCTTGGATCTCAAGTGAGTCTCCTGTAAGTAAGCACGTAGGTATCTTGAGTTTTCATCCCTTCTTTTAACCCTGTGTCTTTTGTTTGCTGCACTCAGTGCCTGACCTTTTTTTCTGATGATTCAGAGCTGTGCACTTATTGCACTTAAAGAATTATTTTTATCATTAAGCTAAAATCACTTGAAGAACATTATGTTTACTATGCTCCCCCCTTCACCAAGTACCCCTGAAAAACCTCTTCAGTCGCTGTCGATCTGCGTAGTTGGATGCTGTAGACCCCTTCACCATGTCCCTCCCAACAGACCCCGTTACAGTCGCTGTCCATCAGTGAGTAGTAAGATGCTATATGATCTCTACTAGCCTTCTCTGTGTTGTACAGCACTCCCCATGCCCCCTCGACCCCAAGCATTATACATGCTAAAACTAATGCCCCCATTCTTTCTCCTCACACTTATCCCTCCCTTCAGACCCACCCTGCCCAGTCCTTTTCCCTTTGGTAACTTTTAGTCAACTCTCGGGTTCTGTGAGTCTGCTGCTGTTTTTTTCCTTCACTTTTTCTTTGTTGTTATACTCCACACATGAGTGAAAACACTTGGTACTTGTCTTTCTCCGCCTGGCCTATTTCTCTGAACATACTACCGTCTAGATCCATCCAGGTCATTGCAAATGGTAGTATTTGTTTTCTTCTTAAGGCTGCTTACTGCACTTTTTAAACTGGATTTCATTCTTCCTTTTTGTTTGTAGTTTAGCTATGTTATTCACCATTCAACTCCTGGTTATGAACAATAGCTTTGTGTCAATCGATATGTATCTGTATCTATCTATCTAATGGTCTGTCTGTCTATGTATGTATGTATGTATGTATGTATGTATGTACCTATGTATCTATGTATCTATCTTCCTATCATCTATCTATGATGTCTATCATCTATCAATCTATGTACCTATCTATCTATCTTTCATCTGTCATCTGTGTACCTATCTATCTATGAATCAAACATCTTTTTGTCTGCCCATCTATCCTTCTGTACAGAACAGTTAACAACATAGCCTATGTCTCTTCCCTACATTATGCTTCCAGAAATCTTGTAAGGTAACTAAGCCATAAAGAGAGCACTGTGTTCACCGATACACTTTCATGTAGAGTCAGCAGCGTGTGCTTACAAAACCAGTAAATGGAGGTGAAAGGACATGAACCTGTATCTCTGTCCTCTGTCCTCTTATACTTCCTGCTCGCTTGGTGACTTTATTTAGCCACATTCAGTGAGTAAGTGATCCCTGAAGACCACAAGTATCCTTCGTCTGGTCCGGTTGTCGACAGAAATGTGTACTTGTTTCTTTGCACACCACCATGTTTGAGGGACATCGGCGTGATCACTGCTGATAGGTGCAGGGACAAATATAAAGGAACACCTATTTCTGGACAGGAGCAGTTGGGAACAAAGAGTGTGTTGTGGAGTGAAGTGTTTATTTGAGGGTCCAAACTTCCCTCCTTAGGTGGTTATTACTTCTTTACATTCGTGAACATCATAAAAAGCAATGATTTTAAAAGCCCAGACGCATATTGTTACAGCATTTCATTTGTTGAGGTGAGAGGAAATGAGAAGGAACTTGCTGCCCCACTAAATCTATGCCTGAGCACTGCTGACATCAAACAAAAAGAATTCACGGTGGCTAGATAGGGCTATTTTCTACTGACTCTCTCTGGGGACTCAAACAGAATTCATTTGTTTGTTTGTTTCTTATTTTCACTTGTATAGGTAATCTGTCCCCGCCCCTTCAGCTTGTAGTTTGTCTGTGTCCTTGGATCTCCAGTGAGACTCCAGTAAGGGAGCACGTAGGAGGTCATGAGTTTTCATCAGTTCTTCTAACACTGGGTCTTTTGATTGGAGCACTCAAAGCCTGTACTTTTATTCTGATATTTGAGAGCTGTGCTCTTACTGCACTTTGAAATATTTTCTGTTCTCATTAATATACAATCACATGCAGAACATTATGTTTTCCAGTCTACACCCTTCACCAAGTCCCCGGCAAAAGCCAGTTACAGTCGCTGTCCGTCAGCGTGTACTAAGATGCTGTAGAATCACTACTTGTCTTCTCTGTGTTATGCAGCCGTACAAATGACCCCCCAAGTTACACACTATACATGCTAATCCTAATGCCCCCATTCTTTTTCCCCGCCCTTATTACTCCCTTCCCACAAACCCTCCCCAGTTCCTCTCTTTTTGGTAACTGTTAGTCCACTCTCGGGTTCTCTGAGTCTGCTGCTGTCTTTTCCTTCAGTTTTTCTTTGTTATCATACTCCACACATGAGTGAAATCATTTGGTACATGTATTTCTCCTCCTTGAATATTTGACTGAGCATAATACCCTCTAGCTCCATCCACGTTATTGCAAATGATAGGATTTGTTTATTCTTATGGCTACCTACTGCACTTTTTAAACTGGATTTCATTCTTCTTCTTTGTTTGTAGTTTCGCTATGTGCTTTCACCATTGCTCTCCTGGTTATGAGCAGTAGCTTTGTGTTAATCGATATGTACCTATATCTATCTATCTGTCTGTCTATCTATTTATCAATCAATCAATCAATCAATCTTCTTTTTGTCTGCCCATCTGTCCTTGTGTACAGAACAGTTAACCATATATCCTATATCACTTTCCTACACTATGCTTCCAAAAATCTTGCAAAGTATCTAGGCTGTAGAGAGAGCACTGGGTTCACCGAGACACTTGCAGGTCGAGTCGGCCGCGTGTACATACAAAACCAGGAAATGGTTGTGCCGGGACTTGAACCCGTGTCTCTATCCTCTGTCCTCTTTCATCTCCTTCTAACTTACTGTCTGTATTTAGACACATTCTTTGACTAAGTGCTCCCTGAAGACCACAAGTATCATTCATCTGGGCCTGTTGTCGCGAGAAAAGTAAACTTGTTCTTTGCTAACCACCATGTTTGAAGGACATCAGCGTGATCACCGCCGATAGGACGGAGGGTCAAATGAAAAGGAACACCAATTTCTAGACAGGAGCAGTTGGGAGCCAAGAGTGTATTGTGGAGTGACGTGTTTATTTGAGTGTAAAACTTCCCTCTTTAGGTAGTTATTAGATCTTCACATTCGTGAACATCATAAAACCCACTGATTTCAAAGGCCCAGATGCTTATTATTACAGCAACTCAGTTGTTGATGTGAGAGAAAATGAGAAGTATGTTGCTGCACCACTAAATCAATGGCTGGGAACGGCTGAAACCAAACAAAAAGAATTCACGGTGGCCAGATAGGGCTATTCTCTTCTGACTGTCCCAGGGGACTCAAACAGAATCCATTTGTTTGATTGTTTGTTTTTCAGTTTCACTCGTGTAGCGTACTTATCCACACACCTTCGGCTTGTAGTTTGTCTGTGTCCTTGGATCTCAAGTGAGTCTCCTGTAAGTAAGCACGTAGGTATCTTGAGTTTTCATCCCTTCTTTTAACCCTGTGTCTTTTGTTTGCTGCACTCAGTGCCTGACCTTTTTTTCTGATGATTCAGAGCTGTGCACTTATTGCACTTAAAGAATTATTTTTATCATTAAGCTAAAATCACTTGAAGAACATTATGTTTACTATGCTCCCCCCTTCACCAAGTACCCCTGAGAAACCTGTTCAGTCGCTGTCGATCTGCGTAGTTGGATGCTGTAGACCCCTTCACCATGTCCCTCCCAACAGACCCCGTTACAGTCGCTGTCCATCAGTGAGTAGTAAGATGCTATATGATCTCTACTAGCCTTCTCTGTGTTGTACAGCACTCCCCATGCCCCCTCGACCCCAAGCATTATACATGCTAAAACTAATGCCCCCATTCTTTCTCCTCACACTTATCCCTCCCTTCAGACCCACCCTGCCCAGTCCTTTTCCCTTTGGTAACTTTTAGTCAACTCTCGGGTTCTGTGAGTCTGCTGCTGTTTTTTTCCTTCACTTTTTCTTTGTTGTTATACTCCACACATGAGTGAAAACACTTGGTACTTGTCTTTCTCCGCCTGGCCTATTTCTCTGAACATACTACCGTCTAGATCCATCCAGGTCATTGCAAATGGTAGTATTTGTTTTCTTCTTAAGGCTGCTTACTGCACTTTTTAAACTGGATTTCATTCTTCCTTTTTGTTTGTAGTTTAGCTATGTTATTCACCATTCAACTCCTGGTTATGAACAATAGCTTTGTGTCAATCGATATGTATCTGTATCTATCTATCTAATGGTCTGTCTGTCTATGTATGTATGTATGTATGTATGTATGTATGTACCTATGTATCTATGTATCTATCTTCCTATCATCTATCTATGATGTCTATCATCTATCAATCTATGTACCTATCTATCTATCTTTCATCTGTCATCTGTGTACCTATCTATCTATGAATCAAACATCTTTTTGTCTGCCCATCTATCCTTCTGTACAGAACAGTTAACAACATAGCCTATGTCTCTTCCCTACATTATGCTTCCAGAAATCTTGTAAGGTAACTAAGCCATAAAGAGAGCACTGTGTTCACCGATACACTTTCATGTAGAGTCAGCAGCGTGTGCTTACAAAACCAGTAAATGGAGGTGAAAGGACATGAACCTGTATCTCTGTCCTCTGTCCTCTTATACTTCCTGCTCGCTTGGTGACTTTATTTAGCCACATTCAGTGAGTAAGTGATCCCTGAAGACCACAAGTATCCTTCGTCTGGTCCGGTTGTCGACAGAAATGTGTACTTGTTTCTTTGCACACCACCATGTTTGAGGGACATCGGCGTGATCACTGCTGATAGGTGCAGGGACAAATATAAAGGAACACCTATTTCTGGACAGGAGCAGTTGGGAACAAAGAGTGTGTTGTGGAGTGAAGTGTTTATTTGAGGGTCCAAACTTCCCTCCTTAGGTGGTTATTACTTCTTTACATTCGTGAACATCATAAAAAGCAATGATTTTAAAAGCCCAGACGCATATTGTTACAGCATTTCATTTGTTGAGGTGAGAGGAAATGAGAAGGAACTTGCTGCCCCACTAAATCTATGCCTGAGCACTGCTGACATCAAACAAAAAGAATTCACGGTGGCTAGATAGGGCTATTTTCTACTGACTCTCTCTGGGGACTCAAACAGAATTCATTTGTTTGTTTGTTTCTTATTTTCACTTGTATAGGTAATCTGTCCCCGCCCCTTCAGCTTGTAGTTTGTCTGTGTCCTTGGATCTCCAGTGAGACTCCAGTAAGGGAGCACGTAGGAGGTCATGAGTTTTCATCAGTTCTTCTAACACTGGGTCTTTTGATTGGAGCACTCAAAGCCTGTACTTTTATTCTGATATTTGAGAGCTGTGCTCTTACTGCACTTTGAAATATTTTCTGTTCTCATTAATATACAATCACATGCAGAACATTATGTTTTCCAGTCTACACCCTTCACCAAGTCCCCGGCAAAAGCCAGTTACAGTCGCTGTCCGTCAGCGTGTACTAAGATGCTGTAGAATCACTACTTGTCTTCTCTGTGTTATGCAGCCGTACAAATGACCCCCCAAGTTACACACTATACATGCTAATCCTAATGCCCCCATTCTTTTTCCCCGCCCTTATTACTCCCTTCCCACAAACCCTCCCCAGTTCCTCTCTTTTTGGTAACTGTTAGTCCACTCTCGGGTTCTCTGAGTCTGCTGCTGTCTTTTCCTTCAGTTTTTCTTTGTTATCATACTCCACACATGAGTGAAATCATTTGGTACATGTATTTCTCCTCCTTGAATATTTGACTGAGCATAATACCCTCTAGCTCCATCCACGTTATTGCAAATGATAGGATTTGTTTATTCTTATGGCTACCTACTGCACTTTTTAAACTGGATTTCATTCTTCTTCTTTGTTTGTAGTTTCGCTATGTGCTTTCACCATTGCTCTCCTGG